>NC_134541.1:141809586-142070199 GCF_050624435.1 Tenrec ecaudatus | reverse complement strand
GCCCTCTCGCTTCTCCCCAAAGCCAAGTACCTGAGAGGCTGGGGTGGCCGCCACCCTCCCTGGAGGGTGGAGCCTGACCCTCCTGCTGAGGTAACAAGGGCATCAAGTGCGAGCAGTGCACTGAGGCCCAGCCTAGAGGCTTTACCAACAACCACTCCTACCCCCATCGTGTGGCCGCCTTACTGCCCCCACAGCTGTGCTCTGATACTGGGGGCACAGAAAAGTTAGTCCTCCGGGCCCCAGCTCCCTGCCTGTGCTGCTGGCCCGCCCCCCAGAACCCTCTACATTGGCTCACAGGCCCCCCTATCATCTCCAGATCAGATCGGGCAGCATGGGCAGGGGAAATCCCAGTCACTCCTCAAAGTTCCGACCAGGGCTGGGAGGACCAGTGCCTTGTAGCCAAAGAAGTCAGACAGGAAGCTTGTGGGTCACCCAGACCCACCACCTAGCTTCCAGCCCACACTCCCTGGGGCAGGACCACCCCTGGGGATAGGAGCTGGGGGCCTCTGGCCAAGCTGAGTCAGCACTGCCTGGGTAAGCGGAGGTCTGCAAATCACAGGCCCCCAGCCCGGCCCCCGGCCCCACTGCCCACACTGGGAACTCTTAGCACCGAAACATCAGACTGTGGTGAGTGTTTGTATAAAACCAGAATAAAAAAAGGTGGTTAGTTGTCACAGCAACAAGACTGGTGCACACCAGACCCAGGAAACATCGTGTCGGCAACATCACATCGGGCAGACCAGACTCTCAGCCGGCCCATCCGTCCATCCAACCTCCCTGGGAGTCTCCATCTAGGTCCCGCCGTTGGCAGACCCCTCTGTGAGGTGGCCCTGGCCTCGCTGCTGGACCCCAAGCTGCTGCAGACCACACACCTCAGGAGTCAAAGACTAGGTGGGAGCTGAGACCCGCCTCGTACACTCAACTGCTGTGACCAGGCCTGGCTCTGCTGGCTCTGTCTTGCACCAAGCAGCCACACAAGAGACCTAGGAGGCAGGCAGGGGAGGGTCCGGGGCCAAATCAGCCACCAGAAGAGCCATCTGCCCCCAGTGGCACCTGCTCAGGCTGGGTCCACTCTGCCAGCTCCAGACCTCCCAGCCCTAGGTCAACCACAGCATACACACTGGCTGTGTGCCCATCAGGTCTGCCTGGCTGTGGCCCGGCCATGGTGTCCCCTAGGCATGTCAGGACAGAGCAGACTCTAAAGGGCCACCCCTCCTCCCCACTCCCACCCCCACCCTCATCCTAAGCCAGGAGTGCATGGGGGGCTGAGAGGCCATGTCTCTAGCTAGAGGGCCCAAGCCAAACCAGTGAGGCAACAGGGTGGGGTGGCATCCTAGGCAGTGGAGGGGCGGGGGGAGCGAGGGCAGAGCCCCGGCCACAGTGCACAGGGCAGGCCCATCTGCCAGGGAGGTAGCTGGTGCGGATGTTCCAGTGTTGGGTAGCAGGAAAGCTAGCAGACTGACTGCAGCAGCTGTCCAGCCAGCTCATATCTGGTGACCCAAGGAACTCCAGGCCTCAAGGGAAGAACCCCTGGACCACAGAGGAAGAAGGGAGGGGGGAGGGGAGCTGGAACTGGAAAACCAGGCCAGCATGGAGCTTGAGTGGCCACAGCCCCCGGGTGCCTGCATTGTCCTGCCCACCCTGACCTCCTCCCCCCTCCCTCCGGGCCCTGCCAGGTTAGGGTGGGCAGGAGACATCTATTGCACTTCTGCATCCCCCTCCGCCCGGCCCGAGAGAGGGCCATCCCAGCCTCTGGGCAGCCGCAAGGGATGGAGATGGGTTGGAGGAGGCTGGCCCTGGACAGAGGGGGGCCTGGCGGCAGCACCAGAACCACAGCCCAGCCACCTGCTTGTCTGAGCTCATTTCTCAGGCATCCTGCCAGTCCCCACCTTCCGGGCTATGGAGCCCCGCCCCCCCTTGTCCCTCCCCCCCGGTGGCCAGTCCTCTCGCTGTGGGGGCAGCTGGGGCTCCGGCTCCTCAGGGGTCTGCTCCCTGGGTTTGCGACCTCGCTTCTTGCCCCCGTCCATGCTTCCCTTCTCTTTTGGAAGGGGCACCGGCGAATCCTGGCTCCTGGGCTTGGGGGGCGGGTCTGCGGAGGTTCGGAACCAGTTCTAGGAAGAAGCAGCAGCCTGTGGAGTCCCTGGTGGGAGTGCTGAACCCCTAGGCCAGGCCTGGCCACAGCATGTTCAGCAGCTGTGTGGCAGAGGGGCCTGACTTCTTCAAAGCCCAGCCTCCAGGTCACTAGGCAAGGCCTGCCAGTCCTCCCGCCTCCCTTGTGCCTGCCCCTCACCTCTGAGTGGGTCTTGAGGATGTGGTACTTGACCCCACTCTCCGAGCTGAACTCCTTGGGGCAGAGCAGGCAGCAGTACTTCCCCACCAGGTGGTCCCCCTACAAAGCAAGGGTGACAGGCACCTACAGGTCAGAGTCAGCCCCTCCTGGAGGACACCCCCCTGCCCCCAGATCCTGGTTGGGCCTGGATGAGCATGGAGAAGCTCGCAGGCAGGCTCCGGGGGCCCTCTAGGGGCCCCGTGCAGAGTTGGGCTAGGCTGAATGGGTAGGCGAATCAGCAGTTCTACCAGAAGGGGCTGTGGGAATGGGGCTGGGCTACAAGCTGGCCAGCTGTGCAGCAGACCCTGCGCCCGATCTAGGGCAGCACCCACCTTGCTGCAGCTTGCGAGGTGGGCCTTCAGTCCAGACACACTTGAGTAAATGGCTTCGCAGCACTGGAGGAATAAGAGCACAGTGGGGAGGTGGTCCCCAGTGAGAAACTGGAAGGTCCAGGGCAGCCAACCCCAGAGTGCTTGGTCCCCAGTGGCCGCCCCGCCCACCGGCTCACCTCGTTGGGGCAGTTCACATGGCCTTTCTCCTTGACCTCTATCTTCCACAGCTCCAGTAGCTGGGGGTCAAGTGTGGGGAGGCCCGGCCGAGTGTAGTTGAGCTGTGAAGACAAGCCCCGAGAGCGTCAGGGTGGGGAGGGAGGGCCAAGGCCGGGAGCCCAAGGCCTGGAGCCGGGGGCCTCCTGAGGGGCCGGGTAGTCACCCTCGCAGTCTCAGGCACAAGGTCCTCTTTCATGCGCCGCTTGGTCCAGTCCCGTGCCAGCTCGTCCTCTGCGATCTCCTGTAGGTGGAACACGGCGACCTGGGCTGACGTCCGGCGGACGCGGCCACTAGGGGTGCGCTCAACACCCAGCAGGTCCTCGGCCTCCAGGGACTTGTCTGCAGACTCCTCAGGGGGCTGGAAGCAGACACAGGAGTTGAGGGCCAGGCAGCAGCACCGGAGCGCACCCAGGGAGGGGAGCACAGGACTTGGCGGACACTCACTGGGGCCGCGTGCTCGGAGCGCACGTGGTAGTCGTGGCCGGCCTTGGAGCGGTAGGGCTTGCCACAGTGGGCACAGGGAAAGGAGGGGCTGTCCAGGTCGCAGAGGGGCTTCCCGCAGCGCCGCTGGTGGTACTGGTAGCCCATGAGGCTGGAGAAGGCGGCCCCACAGCCCTACGAGTCACGGCTGGGGTCAGGGGTAGGGGGGGAGGGTCGGCAAGGCCCTTTCCTACCCACACCCCCTCTGGGCCTGACCTCCTGAGGGCAGCGCAGCCTTCCCATCTGCTTCAGCACTTTGCGGAGCCGCTCCCGCTCCTCCTGCTCGCCCCACTCCGAGGCTTCCACGTCAGAGGGCTGTGGGCACAGGGCAGCGTCAGTGCCAGGCTTCCAAGCCCCCGCCCACCATTGCAGGGAGCAGGGACAGGACGCCCAGTGCCAGGTGCAGAGACGGGGAAGGGGCTGAGGAGCTGGGGAGGGGCCTGGCTCTGGGCACACCTTGGAGCTGTGCTCGGCCATGGTGTGGTAGTTGAGGCCGGCCTTGGACTTGAACTGCTTCCGGCAGTGCTGGCACTTGAGGGCATCCTGCAGCTGCAGACAGAGTGGCTGTCACAACTGGGCCCTAGCCCACTAGGCTCTGGGCCCCTCCAAGCCCCTGGGTCCGTCCGGCCTCACCTTTTGGCACACCTCCATGTGCTTCTTAAGCCCCACGAGGGTCTTGCGGGTGACCACGCTGCACGTGGGGCAGACAGCCTGGCCTCGCTCCTGGATAGCACGCTGCCACTGCTCTTCAGAGCCACCTGAGGGGCAGGACTGGGGTCTCAGGGCCATGCTGGGCTCCTGGATCCCCAACACCAAGGGCAGCACCCAGGGTCCACACCCAGCCCCACCCCTGTACCCCAGCCCCCAACCGAAGTTGAGACCTGCCCTACCACTCAGAGACCCCCACCTGGGGCTGGGTGGGCCACAGGGGCTGGCACCTCCTTGCCCACAGCACTGACAGAAGTGGACTCTTTTTTCCGCGCATCCTCCAGACCCGTCAGCTCCTGCTTCTTGGCACGGTGCATGCGAGCTTTGTCCTCGGCCTTGGCCAGGCCTGCGTACACGTGTGCGAAATGGGGTCAGGAATGGGCAGAGCGTTGCCACATGTGCACAAGCAAGATGTAGAGGGGAGCCTCTGACACAGGTGCACACAGCCTCGCCAACAGCTCTCTCACCTTTGAGCCCGAAGGTTCCCGAGATGGATGGCTGCTCCCCTGTGAACTTCTTGGGGGTTTTTTGTTTCCTTCCTGACTCGAGGAGAGAAGACAGGCAAGGTTCCAGTCAAGTGGCCAGCTGGTAGCCTCTGCCCAGCCCGACCGCTCACTCCCCAGCTCCTGGCTTACTGTGCTTCATCCGCTCTGGGTCCTCAGGGGCAAGGCCCGAGGCCTCCTTGACCCCTGAGGTTCTGCTGCTACCTGGCACAAGGGGGCTGCTCAGGGTGTCTGCCCCCAGTTGGAAGCCTGAGGCTGGGCCGGTGGTGGATGAGCTGAGCTCCCCATTCTCTGGCCTGGCCTGCTTGGGTGGCACAGGGCAGGCATCCGGGCTGTCAGAAACCCTATGGGCAGCAGGCAGATGAGGAGTAGGTGGGCAAGTGAAGGGTACCAGCTGTAGCCCAGGAGCCTCCCAGCCCAGAGCAGGCCCATACCTTTTCTTACCGCTGTTCCTCCCCACAGCACGGGCAGCTTTGCTCTCAGGCTTGGCCAATAGCACCAGTTTGCAGGGTGGCGTGGGTCTGACGGCCACAGGCCTGCTGGCATGCACGGCCTTTGTCACTGTCACGAACTTGGACACTGGCACTGGCTTGGTGATTGTCACTGGCCTGCTGACCGTCACGGGCTTGGTGACTGGGATGGGCCTGCTGACCGTGACCGGCTTGGTGACAGGCACGGGCTTGGTAACTGGGGTGGGCTTGGTGACTGGCACAGTCTTGGTGACCGTGACAGACTTGGTGACTGGGATGGACTTGGTGACTGGGATGGGCCTGCTGACTGGCACGGACTTGACCGGGACGGACTTGGTGACTGTGATGGACTTGCTGACTGTGACAGGTTTGGTGACCGGCACGGGCCTGCTGACCTGGACAGGCTTGGTGACCGGGATGGGCCTGCTGACCGGGACAGGCTTGCTGATACCAATGGGCCGGCTAACGCCCACAGGCCGGCTGATGGTGACGGGCTTGCTCACACCGATGGGCTTGCTGACGCCCACGGGCCGGCTGATGGTAACGGGCCGGCTGACCGACCCCGGCTTGGGGGCAGGCAGGGGCCGGTCCATGTGGTTCCAAGTCCGGTGCTTCTCCAGCTGGGTCTTGGAAGTGAAGGCGGCCTCGCAGAAGGGGCAGGGGAAAGCCCGCCTTTCTGTGATAGCACCCTGAGCGGGAAGGGCAGGTGTGGGCAGGGCCTGCCCAGGGGGGCTGCCCAGACACCCCCCAGTGAGTAGGAGAGAACGCTGACAGCCTGGGCGGGCAGGCCCGGACCTCCTTGTCCCCAACCGGACGCCCCTTACCCCTTGGCACCGCTGGTAATGGTACTTGAGGCCATAGATGCTGGGGAACTCCAGCCAGCACCCTGAGTTTGGACATTTCACCCTTGAGTGGGCCTTGAATTCATCCTTCCACTGGTTCGTCAGGGAGTTCTGGGGGTGGGAGGCGGGGACAAGGCCAGGTTGCTGACCCCTCAGAGGGCCTCGGCCCAAGTCAAGCCTCAGATGCAGCGCTGGCCCTGGGCCCTCACCCTGCCCCAGGCTGCTCTGAGCAGCGGCCTAGAACAGCCCTGTCCTAGCGCCCCCACCTGCACCGCTGGCCCTCACTGCAGTTGCTAGGTCAAGCACGAGGAGGGGGCGTGCTCCAGGCCACAAGGTGGAGGTCCATCTGGCCATGTGAGGGGCAAGCAGACACTCCCCCGACCCCCCGAGGCCCACCCAGCCCGGCACTCACGGGAATGTCTCGCAGGGCCTGGTTCTCAGCCTTAGGCCGCCCCTTCTTCCTCCCTCCTGTCCGATCATGGGCCGGGCTCCCTGGAGCGAAGCACAGCGGAGCCTGGCTGGGCACTACCTGCCCGCTCCGGACCACCGGCACCCCTGTGGGTGGCACAGAGCACACCAGGCTCAAGAGCAGGGCACTGGGAGGCCCAGGCCTTGAGCCTCTCCTCAGCCCCGAGGTCCCTTACCGAGCCTGGGGGGGTCATGCAGCACTGGAAGTCGGGCGTCAGTCCGGCCAGCATCCTTGCCAGACCCACTCTTGCTGGATGTTGGGGGCCGGCGACCTCCGCCCACACAGAAGGGATCAGTCATGGCTACAGACAGAGCAAGGGGACAGCGGTGAGGCCCCAAGGCTCAGGGCCTGCCACCCCCTGAACTGTCCAGCACTTCCCTGACTGGACACAGATGGGGCCTCCCGCTGGCCCTCAACCCTCACCCTCAAGGCTGACCCTGGGAGGGAGAGGGTGAGAGGGGTAAGGGCTGCAGACTCTGAGAAGGGGCTGGCCTGCTGAGGTAAGTCTGGGTTTAGCAGCCCCAGGCAGTTCTGTCCCCAGACATGGCCAAGAGCTGACTCCACCCACTGGACCCAGCAGTGCCAACCTACCCAGTGGGCGCTCCAGACCCTTTTGCCCAGGACATTGTGACTGGAAGATGACCAAGGTGGGTGCTGAGGCCCCCAACCCTTCCCAGAGGGCAGACCAGAGTCCCACAGCTGTCCTCTCTGGCCCCCAGGTAGAGACCAGCTCTGGCTCTCGCCCTTCACCTCCACCTGCAGAGCCTGGTCCCCTGCCCAAGGGCTACCTGCACAGCATCAGCCCGTCCAGCCTTCCCCAGAGGGTGCCCTGCTGCTGGGGTCTGTTCTACCCAGCCTGGGGTACCCCATGCTGCAGAAGCTGGGGGCAGACATGGGACTCTGGGCCCAGCCCTCTTTGATCCCCTTACATGGAGACCCAAGACCAGGGGAAGAGGTGCCCCAGTAGGCGAGGGTAGAGACCAATTCAGGCTAGCCTTGGCCCCTACAAAAAGGGATGCCCAGATCCTGGACTTGGGTAGAGGGAGGGCCCAAGACATCCACACAAACTTCTCCGGGATTCCTCAAGGGTGCAACCTCCCAGAGGTCCCAGGGGCAGTGGTCACCCAAGTCAACCTGACCTGGAGGCCCAAGAAGTGGGTGTAGGCCAGGGCCCTGTTTGTCCATCTTGTCCCAGCCTGGCCAGCAGGGCATCCAGGGGGCCACTGGCCTGGGAGATAATTCCTCTCCCTCCACTGGGCCTGTGCAGGCAGCGCCAGGGCATGGGGCTTCCCCGTCTCCCTCCTTCACAGAGGGCCAGTGGGATCCTGCACAAGTCGGACCCTGGCCCAGGCCCCAGCGGGTACGCGGGAGGCCTGTCAGGCACACACACCTAGAGGCCAGGCCTCACCACCCACCCACCTGTCACCTGCGGCCCTGCACGGGCTTGCGGTGGGGGCCCTATCTGGTCTCAGTTAGGGCCGATCACGAACGCCAGAGTGGGGGGGTGACGGGGGGAGGCAGTGAACCAAAATGGCGACTTTTTCTGGAGGAGGAGCAGGCGCGCAGCGCGCGGCACGCGGCGCGGGACGCAGGGCCGGCGCGGGGTCCCCAGGCGGCAGGGGGCGGCGGCGGGGTTTCGGCCGAGCCCCGCCCGGGCCGCGCGGGGTCGGGGTTCGGGCGCGGCGGGCCCGGGCTGCGGCCGGAGCGGGGCGGGGACTCGTGTACGGGCGCTTACCTGCGGCGGCGGGGCGCGGCGGGGCGCGGGCCGGGGTCGGGGCGCCGGGCGCGGGGCGCGGGCGAGGGGCTGGGGTCCGGGCGGCGCAGGCTGCGCGCCGCGCTGCGCACATGCGCGCTCCCGCCCCTCCCACCTTTGACAGTTTTACTGTTGGGGGGGAGGGGGCGAACTCTCGCGGTATTCCTACGGTCGCTCCGCGACGGGGAGGGGGCGAGCTGGGGGGGCCGGAGGGGGAGGGGGGGCCTGCCAGCGCGGGATCGGTGGCCGGTGCTCTTGACTGGCCTGTTGCAAGTCGTCAGCAGGAGTCATTTGTGCATAGCGGGTATACTGAGGCACCACCGGGCCCTGTGCCCCGAGCCCTGTGCCCAGGCACTGAAGCGAAGGGATCCCTTCCGCTTCCAGGGCTGGGGAGGGTGGGGCAGGAGGCCGGCGTGCCCACGCCTGACTGACCTCCAGCTAAGCAGGGGCAGGCCAGTGCTGTAGCCCGGAGTTCTGGCCACCAGAGGGCCCACTCAAGGCCGTGGGGCTTTATCGATGGGTCTCCACCGTTAGACCGGCCTCCCTACCCTGGGGGTGGTCCCAAGCCCCCCAATCAGCTCCCAAAGCTGGGGCCTCCATGGGATGGCAAGGTAGGGTTGGGTCTGGAGGGGGCCCTCAGAGCCCCACTGGAGCTGACTGGGAACCACCCCTACCCCCAGCAACTGGGAATGTTGTTCCTCTGCCCTGGAGTGTGTCTCAACTGGGGGAGGGTACACTGCTAGAGGCAGAAGGAGGGAGGAGACTTCATGCTTTCATCTTGTGCCTACCCCTTAATTCTATTGAAAGGCGTTCTTGTGGTGCACCGGGCCGCCAGCGTTGAGGCCCAAAGTTCTAACCTCCCAGCTGCTGTCCAGAGAAAGAAGAGGCCGTCTGCTCCCCTGATGCTGTTCATTCAGCCTCAGAACCTCCCAGGTGCAGCCTGCTGACCCCCATGGGCTCCAGGGCAGTGAAATTACGAAGCCGCTCTCAACCACATTTACTGTGGCTCCCACTGTGCCCCAAAGTGGCCGTGTTTTCCAGGGCAATGATGTCATGAGCCTCGTGATGGGGGCACAGTCAGGTTTCGGGGCTTAGGATGGAGAGCAGCAGACTAACTCAGGTCCCAGCTCTGACCCCAGGGAAGAGGAGTTTCTCCGGGGTGTGGTGTGCACCCCTTTGTATCTTACAGGAGATGACGGAGGGGAACTGAATAGCGGGGTACCCCAGTACTACTGAGAAACACCATGAGTGGAGTGCCTTCTTTGGGTACTGGAGTGCCTGAGCTGAGAACCTCCTAGTCCCAGGACTGCTGAGACATTTGGACCTCACCAAGGAATGCTGAGCCTGCAGACGTGGAAAAGGGATAGCCCTTCCTTCAGAGGCAACAGAAAAACCTTCCCTGAGAGCTGGTGCCCAGAATTTGCATTTCTAGCCGCTGAACTGTGGTGCTCCTGGGAGAGCAGCCCCAGACCGCGACAGAGTGCCTTTTGTTTTGTTTTACCAGGTGTGTCTACTACTTTGACAATGAAAACCAGGTTAAGTGAGTTTTAAAGCCCTTTTACAGCCACAGCTTTTTTGGACCCCTTCAGTTGGTGTGAGCTGGTAATGGCCTTCTTCCCTGCAGCCCAGCCCCTCCCCTCCCCTCCCCTCCCACTGGGAGCAGATGTGGTGCATACCTGGGGCTGGCAGAGGCGTCATGGCAGACTTGGGGCCAGCCTCCTCTCAGAGACTGCAGCCCTGCTTCTCAGGCCGGAGAGGACGGGGGATCTGAAGCACAGGTCAGGGCCACCTGCTTTCTGTGGAGACTTGGGGCCAGACCTGTGTCACCAGGACGGTCCTGTGTGTGAACATCCAGTTAGGATGCCGCCCGAAGTGTGTCTGTGACGTGTGTGGCGCGTGTCTGCATCTGAGTGTGGTGTGGGCACGTGTCTGGCCTGTCATACAAGTCTGTTTCAGTGTCAGGTGCAGTTCTCAGTGGGAGGTCTGTTGGTGTGTGTGTGTAAGTTGGAGTGTCAGTACATGGGTGTCCAGGCTGTAGGGGGTGGTTGGATAGCAGGGTGTCTGGGGGCCTGAGAGTGTTCAGGTGGGGTGGTAGGGGATGGGCTTTGCCAGTGTGAGGGGACAGGCTGTTTATCCCTGTATGTCCACCCAGTTGTTGGGCTTCTCGGTGTGGACTTGTGTTTGTGTGTTCCTCCATGTGCCCACATCTGAAGTTGTGAGTGGTGTGTTACTTGTGTGTGTGTGTGTGTGTGTGTGTGTGTGGCTGGGGTTGTGTGGGTCTGGCTCTCTGTGGATGTCCATATGTCTGTGCCTGTCAGTAGCCATGTGTCCAGACTTTGTGTGGTGTCTGCTGATGTGTGTGTTGGGATGTGGCATGGTATGTGTGCATCCTGTCAGCTTGCTGCCCTGCTTGGGAGGCTGGGAAATGCCCCAGAGGTGCTTGTGCCCACTGCCTGGGATCTGTGCATGAGAGAGTATTTGGAAGAAGAACCTAACAGCTTAACTAAAGTGAGGTGACAAGCTGTGGATCTGGGCCCTAAGGAGGGGCAAGTGGTCCTGTCAGATGGTCGAGACACAGGACAAGGCCTAGGAGGCCGAGAGGGGCCAACGTGTCTACCAGGATCTCTGGAGCCACCAGGAACCACCAGCAGAAGCTGGGACTCCAATGTCACATACACAAGTCACACACAAGCTTCTTCCCATATTCGCCCCTGTAGACACACTACTGACATTGCAGGGCGGTTCATTTGGATGCAGTGATCCCAGGGAAACCCCACTTGCCCCGAAGCCACTGTGTACTCAGACCCCTTTACAGGCCAGCCTGCAGGGTCTGGGGCTGTTCCTCAGGCCCTGTGGACTCAGGACCACAGGTGGATATGGTGGTGTTGCCCTCTGGTGGCTGCAGCTGAGGTGGCTGGAGGGTGCACTCCCCCTCCCCACCCCACCATGCTCGCAGGGCCACTGGAGAACCAGTTTTATTTCTGAGCTTGGTTTGGATATAAAAAAATCAGCACAGAACAGGGAGTAGACAGGGAGTGGGGGCCCAACAGAGGAAGGGAAAGGGTGGAGACAGCAGGGCCTGGGGCCAAGCAGAGGGTCTCTCCCTCGGGGGAGACACACGGTGGGGCAGGGACACTGGGGGCCTGTATGACCAGCTCTGGGCACATGACAGGCCTGGGGGCTCAGTCTCATCGTCCCTGAGATTTCTGAGCCCCCTGGGTCCAGGGGAGAGGGCAGGGGAGCAGGGTAGGATTCCCTTACCCCCCGCTGTCCCTCTGTGGGGCAGCACCAGTCCCAAACCACCAGCCCTGGCTGGCCCTCAGAAGGCAGATGGCTTCTGGAGGAGTCTGCATTTAACAAAGGAGCCCTGGCTGAGTGGGGCATGGAGTCATTCAGAGTGTGGGCTTAGGGCAACCTGGAGCCCCAGCTGCTACTTCTAGGGGCCTCGGGGTCCTCCTTGGACCTGAAGCCTTGACTTCCATGTGCACCAAAGGGGCAGAGGGGGGATTCCAGGACACGTGAGGGTACCTGAAATGGGGCACAGTTGGGGGGGCATAGGAAATTCTGTCCATCTTCAGCAGGGCCCTGGACAGGATGGGGTTGGACCCCTTCCATGGGGCTCAGCAGGCAAGGAGAGGGCATATAGATAGTCTCGCTGGGGCTCATAGGCCTGCCCTCCTCACCAGGCCCTCAAGGGAGGCCCCATCTCAACTCCTGGCCAAGTTCGTGAGGAGGCCCCCACAGGGTACAGAGGGGCCCCACACGCAGCCAGCTCTGCCTCATCCCGGTTGGTGGGGTCAGTCACAGTGCCAGGGTCTGGGTCCAGCCTCTGCAGCAGCTAGGATATACTTCTGTAGGAGGCTGGGGGGAGGTGCAGGAATGAGGGTGAAGTGGGGTGCCAGGGAGCAGCCCTGGTCATCTTCCCGCCTTACAGCCCCCCACGCCCCTGCACTGACCTTGGCTGAGCAGCTGCAGGCTCCGCCCCTCCTCTCGCACCTGCAAACGCAGCACCTGCTGCAGCACCTCCTGCCTCTGTGCCTCCTGCGCCAGCCCCATCCGCTGCAGCTTCTCTGCGTTCAGCCGCAGCAGTGCCCGGCCTGGGAGGAGGTGGGGCAGGAGCTCACTCAGCAAGGGCCACTGAGGGCTGTGAGACACTGACCGAGGGAGAGGCAGATGAGGGCAAAGACAGGTGAACAGAGAAAGAGAGAAGACAGACAGGAAGAAAGGAACAGAAATGCATATGCATATAGAGATAGACAGAAAAGCAGACACCAAGGCACAGAGAAAAGATGAGGGAGGCCAAGGGAGGGCAGGGGCAGCTAGTGAAGATGGGAAGAGATGGGTTAAGAATGCTGCCGAGACAGGGCTGCTAGAGGGACGGGGGGGCACTCAGACTGAGTGTGGAGGGGCAAGGCTTTCCCTTCTCTGACCCTTCCCAATGTCCACCTCCATGGCCATTCACCACCGACCTCTCCCAGCACTTTTATCCCCCAGATGCCCGGCTGCCGCCCGCGCCCTGGTACCAGTGATGGCGTGCTGGGAGAAGGCCTCCACATAGATGAGGTAGTTGTGGGGACAGTGTTTCTTGAGCCACTTGCAGACGTCCTGCTGGCTCCACAGGACCACCGGCCGCGTCAGGCCACCCAGGGAGGGGCTCGTGTGGTACAGGCCATAGTGGTCCAAGTACAGCCGGCCCTGTGGGGAGCAGGCAGCGTTGAGGGGTTGACGCAGAGAGCTGGGGCTGCGCTGCGAGGGGGCGGGCATACCTGGGGGGCCTCCGAGCCAGGCTGCTGCAGGAGCTTGACTGGCCTGCCGCTGGCCACCCTCTGGCTGCGGGCATCATGCCACGTGAGGCTGGTGCCTGGCGTCCGGGGCAGGGGGCAGGGGATGCTCTCGGCAGACACCGTGTGCTCCAAGAGGGTCCGGCAGAAGCTGAAGTGGGCAGTGGCTGCAGGGTCGCCGCCACCAGGCGGTCAGGGCAAGCCTAGAGGCCCTTCCTCGCCAGCCTGCTCCACGTCAAAGGCAGGGGGAGGGCCCCAGCTGTCCTAAGACCCACATGGCGCTGGGGACATTATCCACTTTCTGGCCCTGGTCCGCCCTCCAGGACCTCACCCCAGCTAGGGCCCAGATGAGGACTGTCACTCCCACCTCCTCGGGCAGGCCTGCAGGCCAGGCACAAGCCCAAGGCTGCGTGGGGGAAAGCTGGCCCAGTTGTCCGAATGCTCCCCCTGGCTACTGCCCCAGCTGTGGGTGACCAGCTGTGACTCACCCACAAGGGCTCTGGGGCTGGCCAGGCCCACAGTCTAGGCTTTCCTGCTGGGTCTCTTTGCCTGGGTTGTGCCACACTGCACAGACTGGTAGGGCCTGACAGCACCCTTGCAGGTGGGTGCCAGGAGCATGTAATGGTTTGGCACAGGTATCCAGGGACACAGTCCCAGCCCAGGGACAGTCCCAGCCTTCTTGGACATCAACTGCTGGCCACGTGCCAAGCCTTAGTTCACCCATGGTTATTGGGATCACTGCCCACTGAGATAGGGGAAGGCAGACCCCTGGGCTCAGAGGGACCACTGCATGGGGGAGGGGTCCCAATTCCCAGGATGGAGACTGGGCAGGGGAGTGGGGTGTGTGTGTGTGTGTGTGTGTGTGTGTGTGTGTGTGTCAGAAGTATGGAGGGTGGGGCGTCCAGCCCCAACTCGACTGGGCAGAGAGTGGCCCTCCCTCCCACAGACAAACCCATTACCCTCTCCTCCTTGCCCAAGAAGGCCCAGGCACAGGAAAACCCGCCTCCCTACTTTCTGGGGGTGGGGAGAGGGATGACTAAAGTTAAGGTCAAGGCAGGTGCAGAGCGTGATCAGCGTGACCACCGCAGTGTAGGGAAGGTGCTTTCTTCGTTGGCAGTGCCCGCACCTGCCAGCCCTCCGGCCCCGCCCACTTCCTGTTAGTGGTCTGAAGAGGGCTCTGGTCCGTCAGTTCGTTTGGCCGCCTGTGGGTCTGTCCCTCTCAGTTCAATGTCAGAATTCCCGTAGAGAAGGGGGCGGGAGGCTGGGTACGGCGGGGTGGGGTGATGCTGGGCCCGACTACGGTCTCATATGTCCGGGCTCCGAGGCGTGTTTTCTGCGCCCAGAGAAAAAGGTGATCCCAAGTGCGGGGCCAGCGCAAGCCCAGGAGCGCTGATCCCTAAGGTCCCTTCCCTTCCCGCGCAAGACAAAGGCCACCAGAACCCCTTTCGGCCAGGCCGCGGCCCCGCCGCTCGGGCTGCCTTCGCCGGTGTTCTCCGCCCCGCCCGCTGCGGCCCTGCTCACCGTCCACATCCCGGCGCTCCCCAAAGCCCGCGCGCACGGCCCCGGCACGGCCTCGCGGGGGGCTCAGCTTGGACCTCAGCTCCGTGAACATGGGTCCCCGCAGTCCCGGGCCGCGTGCACACGCCCCTCGCCAAGCGCAGAGCGGCCGTGTGGCCGCGGGGAACGTGCGCCGCCGCCCCGCCCCACCCCGCGCCAGTCCCCCGCTGCCGAGCCGGTCCCCGCGGCTGCGCCAGTCCGCGCGTTCGTCCGGCGAGTCTGCGCGGCGAGGCACCTGCCTGTCAAGCCCTTTGCGCCGGGCGCGCTCCAGGAGCTCCGAAGTGTGGCGGCGCGCGCGCGAGTCTGCGTGTGTGCAGAGGGGCTACACGGGGCCAGGGTCGGTTGTGCGCACCTGGGCACGGCGCCCGGGACGGGAATCCTGGTGCACCTGCCAGGGGCGGACGTGGGCCGGGGTTTCTGGGAGGGGGGCGTGAGAGCATCTCGGGGGCCGTGGGTGCGTGTGTTTGTGGTGGGGGCGTGTACTTGCGTCTGGGGGCTCTCCCCACCAGCCTTCCCCACCATGCTCTCCAGGCTTAAGCGCTCAGCTCCTCAACGTAGCCCTCCCCCAGGCCTTTCTCCAACGGGCACCTACTACTCCACCCACCCACCGCGTTTTCAACCTTGCCTCCGCAGTCCCCAATCTGACTCACGAACGAACCGGGAAGAACACCTCTGGGGTAGGGCTGGGGCAGGGAAATCTGCTCCAGGACCCGGGTCATGCTCCTGGGAAATCTCGCACGCACGTGGACTCGGACCTGGAGACAGGCCCCGTGACACGCGTGGACAAATGCTTCCGGGAATTTACCCAGGTGCCTGGGCCCGCACACAGGTGCCGACTTGACATTTCTTTCTGTGCATTAGACTCCATCAGGAACCCATGGTGCCTTCGCGCAGGGACCCGCGGGAGTGGGGAGCCCGTGTGCTGACCACCAGGGACTGGTTGCACCGGAGCCCGGAAAACGGGCGCCACAGCGCCTAGCAGCCGTGAGCACACAAGGGCGCCCGCATCGCCAGCCCCGCGCGCCCCGCGCAGCCCCGCGCGCCCCGCGCGCCCGACGCAGGCGTAAGGTTGGCAGAGGACGGTTGGGCTTTTGCTTTGAGAGAGCGGACCTGGGGTAGGCTCATCGGGAACCGCACCAAGAACCTCTCAGGAAACAAAATGTCACAGGCTTTGTTTTGGGGTTCCGTAGGTACGTCCAGGGCGGCGTTGTCCTTTGACACCACCCCTCAGCATTACCCGCCTCCCCAAAGTAGGCGCTCACGCGCATGCGCCTGCCGCACCCCGGCCCACCGCCGCGGTCGGAAGCCCTCAGGGCAGCGTCCGCAGAACTTCCTTCGGAGGCGGTTGATGGGCGGGGCTCCTCACGGACGGCCCGCTCTGCTTCCGGGGCACGAATGACGTACTGCCGCATCCTCTTCCGGCGTGGAGGCCGCGGGAGAGCGGTCTCCGTTGTTTTGGTGCGGCCGCCGCCACCTCGGTCCTCTGCCGTGTGCTTGGAGTCGCTGCCGCCATGAACAAGAAGAAGAAGCCGTTCCTGGGCATGCCCGCCCCGCTCGGCTACGTGCCGGGGCTGGGCCGGGGGTGAGCGCTGGGCCGGGCCTCGCGCTCCGGGAAGCTGTTCGGTTCGGGCACCTGAGGGGTCTGGGGACCGGGGGGCCGGGCAATCCCGAGGGTCGGGGAACTGAGGGCGTGAGGGCTGCTGGCCTGCCGGGCCCTGCAGGAGCCCCGTGCTCACTCCTGCCTCACTGCTCCGTGCGGCCACGGGACCCAGGGCCGTTCGCTGATCGCCACGAAGCCGACCGAGAGCAGTCGGCACGCTCTGGAGGTACTGGGCGGCTCGGCCTCAGCCTCGTGGAGGGCCCAGGAGAGCAGCTTGGGCCTCAGACGCATATCTGCGCTACTTTTGAATCGCTCGACTGGGTGATAGACTGGGCCAGGGGGACCTGGGGCCTCTTTCCTCAGTGGACAGGCTGTTCAGGCGTCTCCGGACTGCACCCTTGCCCTCCTGGCTCATCTGAGCTGCTCTTCCTTGGCCCCCAGAACGGCACCTGTGCTCCACTGGGCTTGCATTCTGGCCGACCACCCTTGGCTGTTGAATCCCGATGCCGGCATTGCTGTCTTTGGGTTCTGCATGGGGGCCTCTTTCCTTCCGTCTCCTGAGTTAGAATCTGTTTGGTCTACATAGCGGCTGGCTGTGCACGCACACGAACACACACACTACCTGCCAGTCTAGGGAGGGGAAGGATTGGCTTCAGCAGCTGCATAAAGAGGAACAGATGGAGAACCTGGGTCCTGAGATCAGGAAGCGCTCGCTCTACAGCCTTCGGTCCAGGCTTTGGAGCAGAGTGTGGAGAGACAGACAGACAGACAACTGGGCTGTGTGTGGGCCGTTAAAACAGGAGAGGCAGGGACCCAGGCGACAGGCCCAGGGTTCTGAGTGAGTGGACCAAGCAGCGAGTGGATGGGGTCCCAGGGCTCTGAGACCTTGTCCAGGCTGAAACTGGCAGAGCAGAGCAAAGCTGGTGACGAGTTGTCCACCTCCAGTGGGGGCCCTTTCTCTGGTCAGAGAAGAGAGATTTCAGATGTTGAATCAAAAGAACTCGAAGCGGGTCGGAGGGAGACAGGCAGGCACGAGGGAGACCAACCACCAAGTGGGAGAGGGGTCTGGATGGGCAGGGTCTGAAGGACTGGTAGTCAGGGAGGTAGGTGGTGGGCAAATTATTGAGAACCTGAAGCTGGACCGTGAGAAGCCATACTGCTCAGTGCAGAGAAGCCTTGGGTGGGAAGAGGTCTCCCTGGTGTGGGCTGGGTCGGTTGGAGGGGTGAGCACATCAGCGAGTCTGCAATCGGCCATGTGTAACTCACCACCCCAGGACCTTGGGGTGGTTTCAAGGTAGACAAGAGGTGTTCCTCATGGAGGGGGGTGGCGAGAGTGGGGTTGGGGAGAGCACAGGAGCAGGCTCCGCCAGGTGTGACAGGGGCAGCATCCAATGGGGGTCCTGGGTTCTCCTGCAGTGCCACTGGCTTCACCACCCGCTCAGACATTGGGCCTGCCCGAGATGCCAATGACCCTGTGGATGACCGCCATGCCCCGCCAGGCAAGAGGACTGTTGGCGACCAGATGAAGAAAAACCAGGCTGCAGATGATGATGACGAGGACCTGAATGACACCAACTATGATGAGGTAGTGCATGGTGCCCTCTGGGGTGCCCTGAATGTCTCCTGTGGTGGCTGAGTGGGCGCCAAGAGATGCAGCAGCGGGTGAGGGGCGGCCAGCTGTGCTTACTCTATGCTCTGATCTCACACTGAGACATCTTAGGGCATCATGCCTGCACTTAGTGAAGAACCTGGCGGGGGGGAGGGGGCATTGGTGTCCGTGTTGTGCTTGCCTCTGAGCGCCCAGGTCCAGCCTATGGCCAGTTAAGGTTTGCTTTATGGGCGCTCTAAGAGATGGCAGCTTTCCTCAGTGAGGAGAAAGCACTTTAGCTTTTTAACTGTCCAATCTGAACTGACATTACACTTCCTGGAAACTTTACAAGGAAAATAACAATAGGACAAATTGCTGTGTGAGCCTGCTGCGGTGGTAACATCTACATCTCCTCACTGCACTGGCCCGGGGTAGCCCTCCTTCCCCAGAACTCGATGGGCTTCTAGTAAACAAGGCTCTGGTGTGGAAATGGAGGAAGACTGCATCTTTACCTACCTACTGAGCCACAGAGACAGGGCCCAGCTGGTCGGCACATAACCACACCTGCCTGGGCTGCAGGCCCAGTGATTCCCTAGCGTGCCCTTTCTGGTCCAGGACTTGCTTGGACCGGACCCCCAGCTGTATTTACTCCTCGGGTCTCCTTGGGCCGCTCACGTAGCAGGCAGTGTCAGTCTTGGGCACTCGGCTGCTTTGTGGGTGGGCTCTCAGCTCGGGCTTGTCCTGCAGGAGATAGTTTGTCGAGGAGCATTTTCCTGGGGGCTCTTACCCCTGGTGGGAAGCTGCAGTTGAGGGTGTGGTCTGCTTCTCAGTTCAATGGCTATGCAGGGAGCCTCTTCTCCAGCGGGCCCTACGAGAAAGATGATGAGGAAGCGGATGCTATTTACGCGGCTCTGGATAAGAGAATGGATGAAAGAAGGAAAGAACGAAGGTAAGACGAGTCGCTCCTGCATTTGGCACCCAGCTTGGCGGGCGCAGGGCGAGGGGCGCAGGGCACAGGGCGAGGAGCGAAGGGCACAGGGCGAGGAGCGAAGGGCGCAGGGCGAGGGGCGCAGGGCACAGGGCGAGGGGCGAAGGGCACAGGGCGAGGGGCGAAGGGCACAGGGCGAGGAGCGCAGGGCGAGGGGCGCAGGGCACAGGGCGAGGGGCGCAGGGCACAGGGCGAGGGGCACAGGGCGAGGGGCGCAGGGCACAGGGCGCAGGGCGAAGGGCACAGGGCGCAGGGCACAGGGTGAGGGGCGCAGGGCGAGGGGCGCAGGGCACAGGGCGAAGGGCACAGGGCGAGGGGCGCAGGGCACAGGGCGAGGGACGAAGGGCGCAGGGCGAGGGGCGAAGGGCGCAGGGCGAGGGGCGGTGGCCAGTGGTAAGGGAAGGAGAAACCACCTGGATGTGGCAAAGGAGCATGAAGCCCTCAGGACTCCTGAACCGTGCCGGTTGTTGGCCTACCTGCAGGCTCCACCAGCAGTGGGGTGCTTCCCCCATGGCTTCTGACTTTTTGAGTGTCTGCTGTGCTTCTAGGGAGCAGAGGGAGAAGGAGGAAATTGAGAAGTACCGTATGGAGCGCCCCAAAATCCAGCAGCAGTTCTCCGATCTGAAGGTGAGCAAGTGGGAGGCCATGTCCCACTCAGCTGCTTCTTGACAGCTTGGGCTCGGGTGACTGGCCCTCGGAGCCGGCCTGCCTTCAGTTAGTCCCCGGGAGATAGCTGGGGAGGGAGGACTCAGTCTCAGACACCCCGTTGGCAGCTTGCCTCACCCACCAGCAAGGTGGGGCCCGGGGCCTGCCCTCTCTGCCCCTTCTTGAGCTAGTTTCTCTGTGAAGTACAAAACCACTTGTGCCCCAAGATCCTTTTTGAGACAGGACCTCTGGGTATTCCTCGGCTGGCGGGGTAGTCTGCCAGCGAGGTAATCTCCTGGCATGTTCCTAGCGGAAGCTGGCGGAAGTCACAGAGGAGGAGTGGCTGAGCATCCCCGAGGTGGGCGATGCTAGGAACAAGCGCCAGCGGAACCCGCGCTACGAGAAGTTGACCCCTGTGCCCGACAGCTTCTTTGCCAAACACCTGCAGAGCGGGGAGAGCCACACGTCCGTGGACCCCCGGCAGACAGTGAGCCTCGGGAGCTTGTGAAGGGGCTGACGCACGGGGGTGGGGTTGTGGCCATGCTGCCTGCACGATTGGCCCCTTTGCGGTCTCGGGGGGGGGGGGCTTGTCTGCAGGGAGTGCACACACTCAGCCAAACATTCCTGTATGCCCACCCCCCCCACCAACCCCGCTCCAGCAATTTGGCGGCCTGAACACCCCCTACCCGGGTGGCCTGAACACCCCATACCCCGGTGGCATGACGCCAGGATTGATGACCCCTGGCACAGGTGAGCTGGATATGAGGAAGATCGGCCAGGCAAGAAACACGCTGATGGACATGAGGCTGAGCCAGGTGAGGTGGGGACCTGTGCCTGAAAACTCCTTTGACGCTATAGCTCAGCTCACACCCTTCACTCACCATCATCCAGCAGAGTCAGATACCCAGCGGCCCCATTGCACAGGGTACAGCGGCCCCATAGGTTTGGGAGACACCCTCCACAGCAGTGGCTGGTCCCCATTGTTGACCTCATGGCTAGCATCCCACAAGGGCTCGTGGAGAGCTGCGTGTGCATCTCATGGAAGGGGGGGCCTCCACAGAAGTGGCAAAGTGAACAGTGAGATGTCCTGTAAGCCCCCACGGGACGGTGCTGATGGCAAGCAAGCCCCCGCCTTTTCCTCGTTTCTTGTCTGAGTGCTGCTCTCCGACTCGGCGCCCCCGTGCCCGGACTTGGTAGAGAGGTGGTAGTCTGCCTTTTCTTTCACACTCTGCTGTGAACTAGGTGGAGGGTTAGGTCCCAGATCAGCCTTTGGCAAGCCTTAGCAAGCCTCCCACTGGGTCATGGTGACCATCTCCCCGTCAGCCAAGGGACACCTGGAGACCCTCTAGCTAACACTCTCTCCCTGCCTGCCTACCCCGGCGACCATCCACATTGGTTATCTTTGGGTACCTTTTGATTTTTGTGTATCCTTGGTAACTGCTCTCAGACAGCCTCGACTCACCTCAGCCCACTTCCATGTGTCCGTCTGTCCATGTTGGGAAGGGTGTCGTGGCTCCTTTTGCTTTGGAAGCACACGGCTCCACTAGGCATTTGCCTCTTTTTGCCCTTGTGAACACGCACCACCCCATCTGCTCCGCTTTATTGTGCATTTCTATGGATGTTGACCAAAAATGGGGGTTGCTGCATCTTAGAAAGTTTCTCCTCATGGCTGTGTGAGGATATACCATTTTGACCCCTAGCAGTATGGGGTCTCTCTTGGCTCTACTCCACCACAACCCCCTCAGCAGTGTGTAGGCCTCGTCTTGCCCCATTCCACCCCACCCCACTGGCCAACAATTGTTCTCTGCTTCTCAGGATTTTGCTGCCCGTGCTGGGGGAGGTGATATCTCAGCCTTGTTCTGATCACTAGAATCGACTAGAGAAACAATTTAATAGACACGTGTATAAGAAAGAGCTTTATATAAAAGAGCAATCGTGTATTGAGAAAACATCCCAGCCCAGGCCAGATCAAGTCCATAAGTCCGATATTAGCCCATATGTCCAATACTAGTTCATAACTTCCTCTTCAGACTCATGCAGCACATGCAATGGTGCAGAATGCAGGAGGATCACAGGCCAGTTGGTAGAGGTCTTGTGGATCCAGTGGCGGTGGAAGCATCTTAGTGTTGGCATGGGTCTCCACGTGGCTCCTTCAGGTCTCTGAGTGTCTCAATAGCAGGAAAGGAAAGGCAGTGAGAGTGGGTCTGGCCTCCAGTGAGCTGTCTATCACTGTAGCACCTCCAAATGAGGTCATCGAGCTGCGACCCGATTTCAGGCTAGGCCCCACCCCTTCCTCAAGTTGACAGTAGAGTGTCCAACTGCCAGAGCTAGTTTACTGTGAGCACGAGGTGCTGCCCTTGTCTTCAGAGTTTCAGGGCTGTGGCCGGGCAACCCCTCCGTGTCTGTTGCCTCTCATCTCAGTCGAGGAGGGATCTGCTGTGTTTCTGCCATCTGCAAGATGCTCTGCAAAGCCCACCTCCTGTTGGAAGGAGGACCGGATGGGGACAGCTGCAGGGGTGCCACCGTGGCACGGTGCACCACAGAAGGCAGCAGAAAACTGCCAGGCTCTCTGAGCAGGCAGGCGGCATCCAGCAGAGAATCCCTTTTGCACTGAATTGTGTTCTTTTTCTGGAAGGGGCCGTGGGCAGCTAGGAGGATGAGGACGGGCAGGGGACTTGCTCACACCGGCTCCAGGGGGTATGGGAGTTCTGGATCAGGTGCCTGGGGGTCTGTCTGCAGCACAGGCACTTGCACTTCGTGAATGTGCACCTGGAGAAGAGATCAAGTAAAATGTGCTTTTTTTCCTGCAGTTTTTTTGTGTTTTTAAAAACTGTTTTAGGCTCATGTCCCCACTGGGAGCCGGAGGTTGGGCAGTGATCTTGGTGCCACCGCCCCCTTCCTACCTGGCCTCCCTGCTGTGTCCAGCTGACTTGCTGTGCTCTGCCCCTAGGTATCTGACTCGGTGAGTGGCCAAACTGTGGTTGACCCCAAAGGCTATCTGACAGACCTGAACTCCATGATCCCCACGCACGGCGGGGACATCAAGTGAGTGTGGGGGGGGGGGGGCAAGGGAGTGAGAAGACTGGGTCTTTCAGGGGTTCTCGATGGAGGTGGCTCTCTTGCCTGCGGGTCTGTGTCTGTGCCAGAGCTGCATTGCCAACACTGGCTGGTAGCAGGGTACCCCCCAGCCCCTGCACCACCTCTGCAGTCACATGCTCAGGAGGTGCCCACTTGGTGCCAGGCACTGAGGAGGACCGCCAGCTGGGTACTGGCCAGTGTGTCTCACAGAGCGGTCCACTTGGTGTTAGGTCTGGGATAGGTCACCAACTGTGTCTGTCACCCAGCCAACTAGCTGGGTGCTGGGCGGTGACTTAACCCAGGACTGTCTGCACAGTGCGCTTCCTCTGTGGTCCGGGCCCACCTGCCACGGGGGGGGCTTGACCAGGTGCCCCCTCCCACAGTGATATCAAGAAGGCACGGCTGCTGCTCAAATCAGTGCGGGAGACGAACCCTCACCACCCACCGGCCTGGATCGCCTCAGCCCGCTTGGAGGAAGTCACAGGGAAGCTGCAGGTGGCGCGGAACCTCATCATGAAAGGGACAGAGATGTGCCCCAAGGTGAGGGAGGGCTCCAGCTGCTGGCCAGCAGTGAAAAGTTGGGTGCCTGTGATGGCGCTGGCTGGGCAGGCCCTGTTGGCTGGGGCCGTTGCCTTTTGCTGACCCGGTAGGAAATAGCTGAGAGCTCTTATTAACAGGGCAAGTCAGTTCCCCTTCCCACCTGACCTAATGTATGGCGCCCGAAGTAGAAGTCAGACATTCAGGGCCCAATGCCCTGCCATATGCTTCATGGGCTGTGAGCTGCGGCCACTGTGCTGGTGGCCATGTGTTGATGCTCACTGCTCATAGCAAGGGGCCCTGCGTGGTGCATGTTCATTAGAGCCTCAGACACAGGTGCAGCTGCTCTGCCTGTGAGTCCCCGTCTGTCCTGGAGTGACGTGAGCCTTGGGCTGGGACGCAGAGGCACTGAAGCACTGCCCTGGGTTGGCCTTTGCATGTGGCCGATGGCAGAAGCCACGGGCACTCCTTAGGGTGCTGGTGTGATGAGCCCTGACTGCTCTCTCCTGCCCCAGAGTGAAGATGTCTGGCTGGAAGCAGCCAGGTTGCAACCTGGGGACACAGCCAAGGCTGTGGTGGCCCAGGCAGTCCGTCACCTCCCACAGTCTGTTCGGATTTACATCAGAGCTGCAGAACTGGAGACTGACATGCGCGCCAAGAAGCGAGTGCTGCGGAAAGGTGAGTGCCTGGTGACTCCTCGGTGACCCAGGCCTTGGCTGTGGCGCCTCTGCACTGCCAGAGAAGCGGCTCCCAACTTGGGCAATGCCGTCCCCAAGGGCACTGGGACAATCCAAACCCACTGCCATCGAGTCTCAGTGGCCCTGTTGGACAGGCCCTGTGCGTTTGTGAGACTAACTTTACTGGTGCAGAAAGCCTCATCTTCCGAGTAGTGGCTGGTGCTTTTGAACTGCTGATTTCCTGATTAGCAACCTAGTGCATAAGCATTATATTACCAGGACCCCTGCAGGACAATTCGGAACCTCAAGAGCAGATGCCTGCATTTTATCCTGGGCTGTGGGCAGTAGTACAAACATTTGTCATTCCAGGGGCACTGGGTCTTTTTTCTTCTTTTTAAGGAGCAATAGGCCAAATAAGTTTGGAAGCCAATCGTCTGGACCAGCCTGGCCTCTTCCTGGAGTGAGGGCCGTGTGGCAGTGAGCACCATGTGTGCTGGTGCTCAGGGGATCCTGTGCTGCCGGTCTCGGCTGTGTCACTAGTGAGCCCTGCTGGCGCTCTGGGCCAGAACCTGCTCTCCTGTGTCTAGGCTGTGAGGTCACCGCCAGGGGTGGGCTGCTCAGAGCAGTGGCTGAGCTGAAGGGCTCCGAGGTGGTTGACAAGCACCTGGGACACAGCAGCAGTGGCCCGGGTGGCCCATGTGGCCCGGGTAGGGCTGGTTCATCCTCCAGGGGCGGCAGGAGGAGGAGGCTCCCCTCCTCGGTGCATTCCAAGGTGTGCACTGCGCGGGGTGGTCTGTGACTCCTGGCCTGTGTCCAACTTGTGGGTGTGCAGCAGTGTTAGGTGCTGGCAGGGGTGGTCAGAGGTGCCTGTGGGAGGAGGGACCGCTCTGAGAAAGCCCTAGTGAGCTGAGAGACATTGGGGGATGGGGAGGCCATATGACAGCAGACCTGTGGCCCTGCTCACAGCTCACCCTGGAGTGGTGGTGCTGGTGTGTGTGTGTGCACGCACCCGCATGCAAGAGTGCGTGTGTGGTGAGTGTGTTTGTGTCTTGGTGTTTGGTGTATCTGCATGCGCGTTTACGTGACGTGTGTGTGTGGTGTGTATGTTTGTACAACTGGTGGGTATTTCTGTGCTCAAATGTGATATTTATGTGTGTTAGTTCGGGTAGACTAGAGAAACAAATACATAGATGCTCACGTATATGAGGGAGAACTTTATATCAAAGAGCAATTGTATAGTAAGAAAACACCCCAGATCAGTCTTCCATAAGCCCGATAATAGTCCATATGTCAATACCAATCTATAAATTTCTCTTCAGACTCACACAACACATGCAAAGACGCTGAATGCAGGAAGATCACAGGTCATTGGGTGGAAAGTCTGTGGATCCAGTGGCGGTGGAAGCATCTCAGCGCTGGAGTGGGTCTCCACATGGCTCCTCCAGCTCCAGGGCTCTGGCTCCATCAGTGTAGCTCCATGTGGCTTGTCATCAGGATTGTCTTGCAGGGAGACAAGCCGAGAGAGTATCTGGCCTCCAGTGAGCTATCTCCATTGTGCCTCTAAATGAGGTCATCAAGCTGCAACCTGATTACTCTCTAATAGTCTCAAGCTGACACCAGGTTATATAGCTGTCACAGTATATGTGTGTTCTGTGTCTGTAGGGGGTCAGGGGTAGTGTCTGGTGAGTGTGTGTGTGGTGGGTCTGTGTGTGTTTCTGTGTGCGTTGTGTGCTGTGTTGTGTGTACGTGCATGTGTGGTGTGCGTATGTCATGTGTCTGCTTGTGATTGTGTGTGGGTATGTGCCAGTGTGGTGCCCTGCTGCCGTTGGTTGCTCTGAGGTAGTGGCAGGAGCCATCCCGCTCACCTCCGTCTGGCCAGCCGTCTGTTCTGCAGACAGCTGGGGAGCTTGGTCTCTGCCAATAGGCTCCATGCCAACTGTACCTGTTGGGAAGGCCCAGCCAGCACCCACCGCAGAGATGGGGAGCCAAGCCCCTGCTCACTGCAGACGGGCGGGTGCGCATCTGTCTGGTGTTTGATGTACAGGGCCATGGGCCTGGGGGCCTGCAGGCAGCGCAGGCCGCTGGAAGGGCTGCCACGTGATGCTGTGTGGCCTCTCGGCCCCCTGCATCAGGATGCCTAGCGCAGGCCCCAGCCCCTTGGTTTCTGGGCCTGAGCATGTGGCTGCTGGTGACTCGGGAGGAGCTAGCTGGTGCTTGGAAGGTGAAGTGGGCGGCCACCTCCTGTGGTGACTGGGACTCTGGCACACCTGATGGGGGGCGAGCCACCACCACTGTCGCTTCATGCCTATTCAACTGTGACCATGGTGGCTGGTGGTCTCCGAGTGCACCTCTGCCTCCCAGGGTCGGGTGCGTGCGTTCCTGGCCCCGAGGGGTCGCAGGGCAGTTTCTGCTGGGCCCTGGCCATCCCCACATGCTGTGTGGCCCAGGTGCCGCCCACTGGGCGCACAGCTGACCAGCATGAGTCTGACCCTGTGAGTGCTCTGGAAAGTACCAGCGGTCAGCCTGCCCCTCCCCTTGCTAATGAGACACGTGGAGACGCACCCCTGCTCGACTCCAACATGATGTCTCATTTGACTCCCCCCGCCCCCCAGCCCTCGAGCATGTCCCTAACTCGGTCCGCCTGTGGAAGGCTGCCGTGGAGCTGGAGGAGCCAGAGGACGCACGCATCATGCTCAGTCGGGCCGTGGAGTGCTGCCCCACCAGCGTGGAGGTGAGCTGGCCGGACTCTCGGGAGCAGCCCAGGTGGGGCAGTGGTTAAGCTGGTAACCAAAGGCCAGCAGTCCATACCCACTTGCTACTCCGAAAGAAAGACGAGGCAGCAGCCCCAGCCCCTGACAGCCCTGGGGACCTTCTGGACAGCCCCCTTGTATCCGAGGGGTCCAGTGATTGGAATCGAGGCCCAACACTGGCCTCATGGCTGCAGAACTCGCTGTACTGACCGTCCGACCTGCTTTCAGGACGCCCAGCATGTCTTTAATTACCCAAAGGGCGTTGTGAAATTCGCCAAATTAATCTTAATTTATTTACTTAAAAGTAGAATCCGCACACATGCTCTGGCAGCAGACTGGTCCAGAATCAACAGTGCTGGTCCAGAATCAATCAGACAGGGCCACACTGTTCCGGCCTCTCACCGGCCTGCAGTTGAGGTCCAAGCGGCATGTGGAGGCCCTGGGTGTCTCTGTGCTGAGCGGGAAGCCGCCTGCTGGGTCTGCCCACGGCGGGCGGGGTGGGGGCAGAGCAGTATGCGCTGCCCAAGGGGCTACTCAGGCCCTGGTGTCTCACCCTTCAGCTCTGGCTTGCTCTGGCGCGGCTGGAGACCTATGAGAATGCCCGCAAGGTCCTGAACAAAGCCCGAGAGAACATTCCCACGGACCGGCACATCTGGATCACAGCCGCCAAGCTGGAGGAAGCCAACGGCAACACGCAGATGGTGGAGAAGATCATCGACCGTGCCATCACCTCGCTGCGGGCCAACGGCGTGGAGATCAACAGGGAGCAGTGGATCCAGGTGGGCCATGGGCCAAGCCAGGGCCCGGTGCACATCAGGAGCTGGCTGGTTTTCTGAAGAGCTTCCTGTGTGGGCATGTGGCCCATGGCCTGTGCCATCTGAAGTGGCCTTATCCACTGTGTCCGCTTCACCCACTTGTCCTGTAGGCCCCCATCCAGGCACGGCTCTGGGGGCATCTGACCCAGCACTTGAGTTGGGTCTGTGGTGCCTCTTCCTCCCTCCCTGGGTCATCCACTGAATATCCCTGGGCAGACGCCCCTTCTCCTACAGCAGTGGTTCTCAAACTTCCTAATACCTGGACCCTTTCATACAGTTCCTCATGTGGTGACCGCTCCCCCCCAACCCTAAAATTACTTTCGTTGCTACTTCATCACTATCATTTTGCTACTGTTAGGAATCGGGTGACCCCTGTGAAAGGGTCGTGCAACCCCCAAAGGGGTCGAGACGCACAGGTTGGAAACCGCTGTTGTACAGCACACTGAAACACACACAGTCACGTCACACAATCACACCCACCACACCCAGTTCTTGCACACCTGCTGTCACGCATACTGCACAGGCTGACATGCACATGCT
Source organism: Tenrec ecaudatus (assembly GCF_050624435.1). NCBI lineage: Eukaryota > Metazoa > Chordata > Mammalia > Afrosoricida > Tenrecidae > Tenrec > Tenrec ecaudatus. The sequence continues at coordinate 142,042,541 of NC_134541.1, read as the reverse complement.
GTTACACTCCTGCACACACACACTCTCACCAGGCTTACACACACACAGGCCCACTTGGGCACACACCCTGTGGGTATAGCTGCCAGAGGCATGTGCTTGGGTCGCTCCCCAGTGGGTTTCAGTGCGTGGGGGTGAGCGGAGTGGTATTGGGCCAGGACCATGTTGCTCGAGCCCTGCTGTGGGCACCATGTCTTCCCATGTCCTTGGGGCATATGGGCACCTGCTGTGGCCGAGCCGCACCTGCTGCCTGGCTCAAGAATTCCACCCACTCGGGACTGTTGTCTCCTGTATGCCAGCTTGTCTCTGGTTCCCTGCAGGGCCTCTTTAAAGAGCGGGAGGTACACTAGAGACCCCACGCTGGCTGTTCGTTGGCTCTGCACAGCAGGTGCCCTCTTGCTGGGGCTGTTTGTTCATTGGTAGCAGGGACAGACACAGGGACCTGGAGGGCAGTGAGGAGCAGGCATGGTCACGCGTGTTCAGGCGCTCTTGACTAGCCAGTGTGTGTCCCCCCAGGACGCAGAGGAGGGAGACAAGGCTGGCAGCGTGGCCACCTGCCAGGCAGTCATGCGCGCCGTCATCGGCATCGGGATTGAGGAGGAGGACCGCAAGCACACCTGGATGGAGGACGCCGACAGTGTGAGTGCCCTTCCCACCTGGAGCTGCCCTCTGTGGTGTGGCCACCTTAGATGGAGGTTCTGCAAATGCGCTGGTGTGGTCCCCACCACAGCTCAGGGGCCTGGCAGGCCCTTTCATGGTTTCAGACTGACAGAAAAGAACCGAACCAAGAAGGCCTTTTACCTAGTTTTCTCAAACGTGCACATATACTGCCTAACTCGGCACACACACCACCCATAGGTATTTGTGCATGCTGATGCACACACGTGCCCACCCGTAGACTCACTCACACAGACTCAGATTCTGCGTTCACTCCTGCACACTCACCATGCTCATATGCACACATGCACGTGCACAGACACGGAGACCTGGGTGTGGGTGTGCCTGTGTCTCCCGTCGTCTCACCACCTCTGCAGTCCTGTGTGGGCGGTGCCCCGGGGTGAGAGAGAGCGCCACACGGGTTCCAGTCCCACTAGGCCTGGTCCCTGGCCGTATCACCTGCAGCATATCTTCCCACAGGTCATTCTGGGGGTCAGGGGTCTCTGGGCTGCTGCTGGGTCGGCACAGGGGGGCTGCGTGTTGTCAGGGCTGGGCAATGTCCACGAAGTTGCATCTGGGTATGTCCGTGGGTGCCTCTCCAGCTCGGTGGTCAGGGGCCAAGGGCAGGCCTGCGATGGGACAGGCCATGTGCCCAGCACCGCGCCCTGGGCTGTGCTAGGCTGCGCTGCCTCTGCTGACCAGGAGCTGTGCAGACTTTGCTGGCGGTGGGAAATGCCTGTCTCCAACCGCACTTGGTGGCGTTTCCTGAAGCGCTGCTGCAGTCTAGGTGCCTGCTCAGCCGTCTCCACCTGTGCCAGTCCTGAGACATGACCCACCTGCTGCCCAGTGGACCTTCTCGCCGTTTCTGTGGTCCTGCTCTTCTGCACTGCCACCTTGCCTCTGCGTCCCGCTGTGTTGACTGTTCAGCGGGTCCTGGGTGTTAGAAGAAGCGAGTCCCCGTCCCCACAACCTTTCCTGACTGTGCGGTGCCTCTCCCCGCAGTGCGTGGCCCACGGCGCCCTGGAGTGTGCCCGCGCCATCTATGCGCACGCGTTGCAGGTCTTCCCCAGCAAGAAGAGCGTGTGGCTGCGTGCCGCCTACTTTGAGAAGAACCACGGCACCAGGTGGGCCGCTGCCCGGAGGGTGAGGGCTTTCTGCGTGGGCCACCCCCGCTTTGCGGGCCAGCCCCGCCCTGCCCTGCAGAGGCTCAGTCGGTGGGCGGAGGCCTGGCTTTCATTCCTTCTGAACTGACTGCTGCGGCTTTGGCTGCTCTTGGCACTTCGAGGAGGCCTTTACAATGTCCTGTGATTGAAAAAACGTTTCGGATCTGCCTGATTGGCTGTAAACACTGATTAAATTAGGTGTTGCAATTGCTTGTCCTAAATGCCTGGCTCCCCTGGGCCTCCCTCCTCCCTCCATAGCTGTCTCCGGGACACTGAACCCTCAGTCCCTCTGTTTCTTAGGTGGTTTAGTCCGAATCTTCCCACCTGCCCTGAAGCTCCCCCTTCCTCTCCTCCTGCCAGGTGGAGTGGTGGCAGCTTCTCCACTAACTCCTGGTAGGGGTGGAGGTGGGGGGAGGTGTCTATGTGTCTGTCTTTGTCTGGGAGTCTCTATGTGGGTGTGTCCCTCTGGGTGGGTGTCTGTGGGTGGGTGTGTCTGATGTGGTTGTCACGCAGTGCTAGTTGTCCAAGCTCTGAGAGCAGCTGGCATTGCGGGTGTTTGCTCCCCACCATGCTGTGGGTGTTGGTGTGGCCCCAGGACACCCTCCCCAGCAGCGGGTCCCTGTGCGGTGCCCTCCTTCACCTTGGTGACATTTGGTCCTGCTCCCCCAACTGATGAGAGGGGCTCTGTCGGGTTCCCCTGGGGTTGACATCCCACATGGGCTGTGTACCTGAGGGCAGCCCTTGGTGGGATGGCGCTGCGTGCCCCTGGGGCTGCTGCCTGCTTTCCCGGAGGCCAGCATGCCAGGTGTGAACAATGGCTGCTCTGTCCTGCCCGCCCGCCCAAGTAGTTGGTTTCGGGGCCTTTGTGGAGAAGGAGGCGACTCCCCAAGCTCACCCCATAAACCCGATAAAGTGTTTATGGTGCGGACTTTGGAGCAGGGAGACTTTACAGCTTTATGGCCCTGGTGGTGCCTGTACTTGCAGGGAGTCCCTGGAGGCGTTGCTGCAGCGGGCGGTGGCCCACTGCCCCAAGGCCGAGGTGTTGTGGCTCATGGGCGCCAAGTCCAAGTGGCTGGCTGGGGACGTGCCGGCTGCACGGAGCATCCTGGCGCTGGCCTTCCAGGTGGGTGAGTAGGTGGCCTCGGGCCACTGAGCCTTGGTGGGACACGGCTCAGCGCCCTGACAGAACACAGTGTCTCTCCAGGTCCTCTGCCGGGGCTGGTGTGAGCCGGCACTCGGGCTGAGTGTCTTCCTGCCCGGGAGCCTGGGGGGTGGGGACTGGCAACAAGTACACCTGGTCCTAATGCAGGCCACCCTCTGGGGTCACGAGGTCCCTAGCCACATAGACTAAGGCTGTGGGCAGACTGTGCCCCTGGGCCTGGCTCATCATGCGGCCCTGACACCGGGAACGTTTGCACATTGGCTCTTTGGCCCATGACCCAGAAGGGCTCAGCGCCAAGAAGTGACCATCAACTTCTGGTCCCCTGCACCTCATAGGCCAACCCCAACAGCGAGGAGATCTGGCTGGCCGCCGTCAAGCTGGAGTCAGAGAACAACGAATACGAGCGGGCACGCAGGCTGCTGGCCAAGGCACGGAGCAGTGCGCCCACTGCCCGGGTGAGCAGCCAGCAGACAGGGCTGCCTTGGGTCCAGGGAAGGGCAGCACTCAAACCCCAGGTGGGTGGGCCATGACGACCGTGCCTCCCCATCAGGTGTTCATGAAGTCCGTGAAGCTGGAGTGGGTGCTGGGGAGCCTTATAGCCGCCCAGGAGCTGTGTGAGGAGGCCCTGAAGCACTACGAGGACTTCCCCAAGCTTTGGATGATGAAGGGGCAGGTCGAGGAGCAGCAGGGGCTGCCTGAGCGGGCCCGTGAGGCCTACAGCCAAGGGGTGAGCAGGGTGGGGTGTGTAGCTATGACTGAAGGTGAACCTGGGCAGTCCCATGGGGGGCGAGGGAGGCGTGTGAGCCAGGGCAAGCCTACAGCTGGGGGTGATCCTAGGGGGCCTAAAGCAAGGTTGAGCTGGTGGGCCTGGGAGGCCTGCAGCAGTGTGGGGTGGGGGGGGGCAGGGTCTTGGCAGCCTGTGGAGCTGTGCACAGGCAGGGGTGCATGGGGACTGCTGCCTGTGTGCAAGACCCAAAGGGATTCACAGTGGGTGACGGGCTCGCACACATTTTAGTGTGGTACAGCCTCAGCCGCAGAGTTTTGTGTGTGATCTCCGGCCCACACTAACGTCTGTATTCCTGCCACAGCTGAAGAAGTGTCCCCACTCCACGCCCCTTTGGCTTTTGCTGTCTCGGCTGGAGGAGAAGGTTGGGCAGTTGACTCGAGCCCGAGCCATCCTAGAAAAGTCGCGTCTGAAGAATCCGAAAAACCCTGGCCTGTGGTGAGTGCAGCCTTGTGGCCAGCCGTTAGTCCAGTCCTCCATCCCAGTCCAGCCCAGTCCTCTAGCCAGCTGTCCCAGTCCTTAGCCCAGTCTTCAGCCAGTCCTCAGCCCAGTCCTCTAGCCCAGTCCTCCATCCTAGTCCAGCCCAGTCCTCCAGCCAGCCGTCCCAGTCCTTAGCCTAGCGTTCAGCCCAGTCCTCCATCCTACTCATCGAGCCCAGTCTTCAGCTAGTCCTCCAGCCCAGTCCTCCAGCCCGTCCTGTGAGTGCAGCCTGTTGGACAACCCTTGAGGAGTCTGTCTGGCAGTGGGGGGCAGCGACCAAGTACCAACCAACAGGATGCTACAGGGGTTGGGGGGACAGGGTTAGGCATTGGGGGGGTGAGCTGACCTTCAGGAACTCAGTGACTTCCAGGAAGCAGTCCTACGTCCAGGGTCAGGGTGGAGTGACCGTGGGCTGCACAGGGGACTGGACAGAGTATACACAGACTGTGGGTGTGACCTTGGCATGTATTCATTGTGCTGGTAGGGAGGGCCTTGCTGTGGGGTGCCAAGCAGCTGTGGGGGCCGGCTTTCCAACTGCTGCCCCTCACCAAGGCTTTCTGGCACCTGCTGGCTGGTCTTTCAGGTTGGAGTCAGTGCGACTGGAGTACCGGGCCGGCCTGAAGAACATCGCCAACACGCTTATGGCCAAGGCCCTGCAGGAGTGCCCCCATTCAGGTGAGGTCTCGGCATTTCCCCATGGAAATGGGCAGCCTGGAGACGCAGCAGTGTTCTGGCCTGCCCTCCCTGGCGGTGAGCAAGGCAGCGAGGTCTGGGGCAGGCGGGAGAAAGTGGGAGCTAGCAACCACCCTGGTCCCAACCTCCATCCTCCTGGCTCGGTTGCTGCCACAGGTCAGCTTGTTGGCTTGTCTCTGCTGCTCTCTGATGACCCTGTGAAAGCAAGCCAGCCGAGACCGCTGCCTGCCCTGGTCCTCATCTGTCCTCTGCGGGGCCTGTCCCTTGTGCAGGCTCAAGGTGGCATCTCTGGTGACGGTTCCAAGGCTGGGTCTGCACACATCTCCTGGGCATGGGACACCCCCTCCGGGCTGCATGCCAGGCTCACGCCTTTCCAACCTACAGGCATCCTGTGGTCTGAGGCTGTGTTCTTGGAGGCCCGGCCACAGCGGAAGACGAAGAGCGTGGACGCCCTGAAGAAGTGTGAGCACGATCCACACGTGCTCCTGGCTGTGGCCAAGTGAGTCCCTGGCCCCGAGGCACTCCTCAGTCTGCCGCCCTGTGGGGACCCCCGGGTGCTAATGGGGCCAAGGTTGGAGGGCTTCCTGTGGGAACTCCAGCTGGACCCATGGAGTGGTAGTGCTGGGTGTACACACTGGAATGGGAAGCCTGGGTGGGCTGAGACCAGCCCATCTGTGAGAGAGAGCGAGCCCATTGGGCCCTCTGAGTGCAGGCCAGAGGGTGAGAAGGGGCTGCCCGGACAAGGTGAGCAGTGCCAGGCTGGAGGCCCCTCTCCTGTGAGTTGTCCCCGACCAGGACTTTGGCTTCTGCTCCCACTCAAGTGGCACTGTGAAGAGGCAGCATGCTTGCTGTCCCATCCCTTCTCCTGGCCGGCTTTGCCGCCGGCTGGGGCCATGCTCTTCAGGTGGCCTTGGCCTGGTTGTTCTTGCCCTCCTCAGTCTAGGAGTGGAGGACAGGTGCGACTGGAGGCTTCCCTGGCAGCCTGGTCTGCGCCTGCCCTGCCCTCCTGCTTCCTCTCAGTGGGACATTTATGTCTGGCGCGATGACAGGGCAGGCCGTAAACCCTCATAAAAGGCTTTGTTAAAGCAAACGGCCACTCCCAGGTCTGCCCTCAGGCTTGTGCCTCCCAATCACAGTTTATCTAAAGGCTGGGGTGCCTTCTCAGGGGACCCCAGGGCACTTCTGCCAGGCCCACACACTTGTCAAGGGCCCTAGTTCACCCAGGCCTCAGCCCAGGGCACTGACAAGCTCAGTCAGATGAGACCCCTGTCAGCTGGCCAGCAGGGTGACCCCCAGGGATCTTGTTTGGTTTTGTCCAATTGACTTCCCGGGACCTCAGAGCCTGTTTGGCTCGTCTCCTGCATGGCCCAGGGCGGTGCTGGGGTGTGCTCCCTCTGTGCTGGGGCGTGCTCCCCCTGGTGTTTGACGTGCTACTCGTCTGGTCACCCACGGTGTGGCACCTCAGGCCCTGCACCTGCTGGTGACAGCCAGTCCAGAATGTGGCGGCTGAAGTGGGCAGAGCTCATGACGGGGCCTCAGGGCAGCCGTGGTGACCCAGCGACCCATGCAGACCTGCCTTTTCTGGGTCAGGCTGTTCTGGAGCGAGCGGAAGATCACCAAGGCCAGGGAGTGGTTCCACCGCACCGTGAAGATCGACTCGGACCTGGGGGATGCCTGGGCCTTCTTCTACAAGTTTGAGCTGCAGCATGGCACGGAGGTGAGCCGAGACCCCTCTCCTTCCCCCCCTCCCCCACCCACCACACTCACCGTGCTTCTGGTGGCTTCTGGGCCCCTCTGTAGGGAGCTGCGGGGTCAGCCAGAGGTCAGAGGTGTGTTATCACATCTCGGCCCCCTTTTCCTCGGGCTGCCTGTGTCGTGTCACCAGCAGCTACTGGGCATGTCCACTCTGTCCAGGTGTCAGGTCCCGAGTGAGGCATGAACTCAGGGAAGGTGGCCTGCCCCATGGGAGGGGCTGTCTTGAGTCCACTTAAAGGGACCGGAGGGGCCAGAGCTCCCTGGGGCCTGCGACACCATCCCCGGGCGGGGGCACCCTGCTGAGATGGCCATGTGTCCCCAGGAGCAGCAGGAAGAGGTGAGCAAGCGCTGTGAGAATGCTGAGCCGCGCCATGGGGAACTGTGGTGCGCAGTGTCCAAGGACGTCGCCAACTGGCAAAAGAAGATCGGCGAGGTGCTGGTGCTGGTGGCTGCCGGCATCAAGAATGCGTTTTAGAAGCCAGCCCTCCCTGGGGGCAGGAGTCGGGGACTTGGGGGTTCTGTGTAGGTCACTATTAAACGTTGGTTTCTCACATGGTGTGTCGTTCTGGTGACCGGCAGTTTTTCCTGGGTCGTGGCCGGGCCTCACCACAGGCCCTGCTTCGCGCCCACAGGTGGGAGTGGTCACGTTGCCAGAGGAGGGCCTGTCTCTGGTCACCTGGAGGGTCTGCTGGTGGCCCTGGGCCTCAAAGAGCCTGCTGCACAGAAAGCGTGGAGGCTCCGTGGTGCCCAAGCTGTGGTGAAGCCTTCTCGGTGACCAGTCCCACACCCCACTGAGTGCCTGCAAGCTCCCCCAACACCCAGGGCCAGTGGGACGGCCAGCACCTCGCAGGACTGCTCTCGGGAGTGGGTGGGTGCCGGGTGGTGGTGTGCAGGCTGGGTAGGGCCTAGTGAGCCCTCCAGGGGCATGTCGACCACAGAGGAGGCTGGAATTGTTTCCTCTCAGCTTATCACAGGAGACTTCCTCTTGAGGGCACCACAACTGTCCTTCCTGGCTTCTCTGGGGGACACTACTGCCAGGCACGTCCCTCCTGTTGGCCAGCACACACCTGGGAGAGTGGAGGGGACTTTCGAATGATTTTAAATGACAAGCCTTGCTGGGCGTGGTGCCTTGTGAGCCTTCTCTCAGTGTGGGGGCAGTGCTCCCACAGAAGGGACCCCCTTATGCGGTCGGACAGCTGTACTCCCTTGGTCATCGGAGACTGAGCCTGCCCATGGGGCAAGTCATGGGGGGGAAAGGGAAAGTTCCCTGTGCAGAGGGACACAGTCCGAAGCCACAGACTATCGGCTGAGGGTGGGTACCCCGTGGGTACCGCCCCCCCTGCTGCCCAGAGCTATCCAGCACACTGGCCTGTGGCCTGGACCCCATTCATCAGTGAGGGGACCCCGAGCAATCTAGCCCTGGGAGCCAGTGGGGGCCTTCCGGGAAGTCCCTTCAACCAAGGGGAGCTGCTGGGGCAGGACCCACGCCAGGGGGCAGGGGTGGCGTCAGGCAACCTCCTCCTTCCGGACTGCTGCTCCTCAGGACAGGTTGGGACCTTGAGGCCTGACTGCGTAGTCCGAGGTGGGAGGGGCGCAGACAGCCCCCTCAGGGTTGCCCATATCCACCAGAGCAAGCAGCCTGGGGCCAGACCAGAGGACAGCCCTCCCTCCAGGGTCAGGTTAATTGAAGATGCGATTGGATAGGCGGCTGGGCTGGGAGTTGTCGCCTCCTCCCCACTTCTCCCTCCCCTCCCTCCCCTGCTCTCCCCTTCTGTTCTGAAGGGCCAACTTCAAAAGCTGTGGCCGCCCCACCAGCCATCTCTGCTCCAGCTCGGATCCTGATCATGTGTGCAGCGGCCGGAGGACCCTGCCTCTAACAGGCCCATGGTGAGCCGCCTAGGGAGGGGGCTGAGCATGGGGCAACAGTGATGGGGAAGGCACAGTCCCTGAGATGCCCACTGCCCGTCTTCCCCGTGGTGGGAAATTCCCACACGGTTCCCAGCACCGAGGGGCAGGGTCCGGGTGCCCGGGCCTTCCTGGAATTGCATAGAGGAGGGAGGGCTGCCTCAGGTCAAAGTGGCTACCCTTGTCTTTGCAGCTGGGCGTCCCAGGGAACCCTGGTCAGCCCGGCACCCTTGTGGGGACGCTGGGGCCAGGCCCTGCAGGCTGAGAAGCAGGAACAGCTTCTCCAACTCTGTTCCCAAGATTGATTTCCAGATTTGTCCGGGCCTGCAAGGCGGGCAGGTTTGGGGACACGGCTCTCTGCAGGGCAGGCTTTGGGGGGCTCCCCACAAGTTCAGTATCCCCAGTTTTGAGGGGTGGGCCATCTCTCCCATGTGGCCCCGGGGGTTCCCCTAGCCTTCCCCTTCCTGTGGGGTGTGGCCTGGGCATCTGAACTCTCTCCCCTACCCCTCCTGGTCAGGGTGAGAGGTGGGCAGGGGTGGTAGGTTCCTGCTCTACAAGCTTGTGTGTTGGGTGGGCAGGGCCTAGGGGGAGAAGGGCCGTCCTGGTTGTGGGCTATGTCCAGAACAGACCTGGGGATGTGGCCCTTAGGAGCCAGCCTTCCGTGACTAGACGATTCTGGGCCAGTGACCCCAATCCCCGGCAGTTTTGCATCCTGCTGGCCAAGTTCCGTTCCCTTGGGGGCTTTTCATGGGAAAACCTGTTCTCCCATTTTATGGGGCACAAACCCCACAGGGCTGCCACACCCACCCTGATCCAGTGTCCCCTCCAGGTGTCCCCTTGGCTTGCGCTCTGTGTGCTCCTGCTGGCACTGCCAGGGGCTGGGGCAAGCCCCAAAGGGCTCCTTGTGTGCAGCGTCCCCGACGTCCTTCGCCATTACCGCGCAGTCATCTTTGAGGACCTGCACGCAGCAGTAAGGAGGGTCAGGCCCGGGGCTGAGGGGGCCACAAGAGGCACCAGACGTAGCCATCTCACCCCTCACCACGGACTGCGGGGCAGGGCAGCCCCCCGTTGTGGAGCCCACACGGTATGAGCGCCCGCCTCTTCTCCTGCCGCTGCTTCCCCGACCCCAGGGTGGTAGCACATGCCCACCAGCCTCCCGCTTTCCTCCCCAGGAGGACAGCATCCTTGTGTCCATCGCGTCCCTAGGGCGGACCCTGCGAGGGGCGGCTTCCCAGGGCCGCCGCGGGCCGCTGGAGAAAGCAGCATGGACCGTAGCCTTGCGGACTGAGGCGGTGATGCGGCGCCACTGCTGGGTGGCCCACCAGGTGCGAGTCCGTGTGTGTGCGTGTGTGTGTGTGTGTGCGTGCGCGCGCGCGCGCGCGGCATGTGCTAGCTAACCGCTCCGTTCCTGGCAGCGGAACTCGCGGCGGCTCCCAACGCGGCCAGTCCGGCGCCGCGGGAGCCAGAGGCGGCTTCTGGGGCGCGCCCTGGAGGCCGTCGCCACCTGCTGGGAGAAGCTGTTCGCGCTTAGCGCCCGCCCGGCCCCGGCCCCGGCACGCCCCCGGCCGCGCCCCCGGCCGTCCAGAGGCCCGCCTCCCCACCGCGCGTCGGCAGAGGAGCAAGAGCGGTGGGGCCCGCCCTCGCCTCGTTCCGAGCCGCCGAAAGCCGCCCCCCCTCCCCCGTCGCCTGCAAGCCATGGCTGGGGGACAGGGATTGGGATACACGGAGACCTCAATAAACGGAGTTGGTAGGACCTTGCTTTCCTGTGCCCTTTGCGGCTCCGGCCACTGGAGTCTGTACCTTCTGGGGAGGGGGACAAGGCACTGGACGTCCAGAACGGGATTTCTGTGGTTCCATTAAAACCCACCGCCCCCACCCCCCCCAAAAAAAACCCGCAGCCCTAGAGTCCATGCGACGATGTAGAACGCTTCGTGGGGTTTCGGAGGCCGGAAATCTTTACGGGGGTGGGAGATGGGGGGTGGGAGGAGACCAAGCTTGGGTGAATTGGGAGCAAAACAACCGGATGAAGGAAATGGCCAGAGGAAGCCTGAGGGGCTGGAGGGGCTGTGAACAGCCGGGTCATTTCTCACGGCCCCGCTGGCTGGTCCCACCCACCAGAGTTATGGCCAGGCCTCTTGAGGACCGTGCGGTCTCCTGCCTGGGGACTGGGCCGGCACAGTGCAGTAGGTGGAGTAAGTATACACTGGCACATGGTACCTACCTCCTGCCCTGGCCTGTGTCAGCGGTCCATGGCCCCAGCCACAGGGCACCAGTCCAGTTAAGGAGGGGGTGGGTAAGTAAGGGGCCAGGCCAAATCACCCCTCATGACATCACCTACCCTCCATGTATCCTCATCTCCTCACTTTGGGAGAACGCTGATAAGAGCAATGAAGAACTGCCTTGCAAGGTAGTTCTTTATTGTTCTCATCAACCCCCAAACCAAACCCCTGCTGTGGACGGGGTAGCAACCCTTGGCACCCTGTAGGACAGAGAATAGCCCCTAAGGTTTGCAGAGAGCCTGTCAGGAGCTCAGGGCTTAACCCCCAGGCCACCAAGGTTTCTCCTGGAAGGACCTCGACTCCAGATCAAGGCCTACCACTGTGGTACCTGGTAGAACATGGGCCAGATGTCTGCCACCCAGAGAAATGATGTCAGAGGAGCAACTCCACTGAGCTGGGGTGGGCCAAGGTCCCCCTCCCTACCCCACTCCCGTTTATGGCATTGGGTGGGCAAAGACCTGGGACATTTTCCAGCAGAGGTGGTGGGTGGCTGGGGGCAGTGGCCTGTTGTGGTTGAGGTGGTGGTGCCAAGGCATGTTGGTGTGAATGAATCCTTCCTTCTAATGAGAAGTCCAGTTGGCCTGAGGGCCTGGGTGTCCTGAGGGGAGGAGTAGTCTTGGGGTGGGGGGCCTGAGAAAAGGCCCAGTGTGGCTGGAGCCTGTGGTGGGTGCAGGGGACAGAGAGAGGTAGGGGCTGGGCTTCCCAGTGGCAGCCAGCTTCTTTCTCTAAACCCAGCCCAGCCCCAGGGCTTGTGAGCTGTCAGCCCCTCCTGGCCCCAGAGCCCAGCCTTCTGCGGTGTTTTTTGGCCAGACAGCTGGCAGAGGCTGTTGGAGCCATTGGGCTGGGAACACATCACCCCATGTCCTGGACCCCAGGCCCATGGTGGCCCCTCTGCTCAGAGTGGAGCCCCCTGCATTCAACCTCACTCTTCCTCCCTGTGGGCTCCTGCCAGAATCCACTTGAAATGTGTACCCCAAGTGCTCACAAGTGAGTGTTTTTGTGATATTCTGAGTGCATGCAGGGCCACAAGGATTCCCACTCGTGTGGTACAGGCATGTGCTCAGTTCCCCGGAAGTGTGGCCAGGCAGGTTTGTGTGCAGGTCTGTGTGTTAGGGCTGTGGGTGTGCGTGCATACCTGCACACAGGCTGCAGTGTCTGCCCTCAGCATGTGTGCAAGGCTCTGCTTGTACCCTCCACCTCTGCCGCCCCAGACCCCTCCAGTCCCCTAGTGAGCAGCCTTTCCCAGCCTGGCATCACAGTTCATCTGCATCTGGTCACTCCCTCCCACCCACTTCTAGCCAGCCCAACAAGGACAAAGGACAAGCATCTAAGGCTCTGTCTTAGGCAAGCACTGTGATCCCTTGGGTTCTTCTGCTAACATCTCAGTCTCCCTGGAGTTGGGGACACTGAGAGGTTCCGTACATGGGGGGCTGTGCTCGGGACCCAGAGCAAGCTGCAACAGTGAACAGAGGAGCAGTTGGCAAGCTTTGAAGGGTGAGTGGAGTGAGTAAGCCCCCGCCCCCTCCAGACCGAGAGCCTTTGAAAGAACATGTAGAACTGGGGCTCCTGGCAAGCTGGTCTCTGGATGTGTAAAAACAAACCACAAAGTGGATCCCGACAGTGCCACTTGTGTGTCCCTTTGTGACTCACCCCCCCACCTCGGCTGGTTCCTAGCCACTGCCCTGCCCAGGATCCTGGCTAGCCTGGACAGATGGCACTGTGGCCCGGGGCATAGAGAAGGGGGTAGCAGAGAGCAAGAAGGAAACAGCTGCACGGGGCTCCTGGACACTGGGCCTGCAGGGACCTGCGTGGGCAGGTGGGCAAGGGGGCCTGCTGCAGCTGTGGCCACTCAGAAACCAACAAGCACACACCCCCCTTCCACCCAGCCTAGGAAGCAAAGGCTCCCTCCAAGAGAGGCAGGGGAGGCCAGGTGCAGCAGGCCCATTGTCCCTGCCCCAGCCTTCCTTCTGCACCCCATCCTGCCCCCTCCCCAGGAAGACCAAGCTTTGTAAACATGGAAACAAACAGCTTCCAGCCCCCTCCCCCACTGAAACCAGGAAGTGCCAGCAGGGAGGTCGCACCTGCAGGGAAATGAGACAGTTAGGACCTTGGCAGGCGCCAGCCTGTGAGTCCTGCCAGCCGGTCCCCCCCATCCCCCCCCACAACTGGTCTTAAAAGGTCCTCTGCTCATCATCTGTGGGCAGGGGGTAGGGTACGCTTCTGGATGTTTTCTGTAGCCCTCGACCCAAAGGTCCAGTGTGCCATTTGTGGTTTGGGGAGTGTCAGTCAAGGGGAGCCTGGGGCCACAGCCGGGTCAGGGCTTCTGGCCAGGTGAGCGGTCCAGGGGCGTCCTCGGCGCCCTCTGGCGCCCTCTGCCCGGCGGCGATGCAGGGCGTCAGGCCAGGACACGGGGCTGCGTCCTGAGATAAGCTTCCTATGCTTCCGCGAGCCCCTTCCTGTTTTCTCGCGCCAGCGCGCCTGCGGGAGGGGAAGCAGGACTTGAGGGGCGCTCTCTGGCCTGCCCACCCTCCCCCCCAACCCAGGCTGGGTGTCCTTGGGCTCCTGGGGTTGGCGCTGTAGGTGGGAGGTGGGGAGAGGGAGCTGGAATGTAGGGGGAACTTTCTCTCCAACCCCCTACTCCTCTCTCACCCCCATGCCCTTTTGCTCCGTGGAGAAAGACCCTCCATTTCTGGGCAGAAGGTGGGCCCTGGCCTGGGTCTTGGAGTCCCCATGTGGGTTGGAGGTCGGCTGTTGGGGGCCTGTGTCTCCCAACACCCAGGCCTGAGTGGGTGGATAGAAGCCCAGTGCTCTTGTCCACTTGGCCGAGCAGCCCTCTGCCTGCCCCAGAGCCAGTGGGCATCCTCTGGCCAGCAGTGTGGCCTGCCTGTGGGGCGTTACCAGCCACCCACAGGCTGAGGCACTGGCCCACACTACCTCAGTCATGGCCACATGGTGTCTGCTTCCATTCCCAGGAAATGTGCACCACGGGTAAGCCCAGGGGCAGTGAGCAGGCAAATGACACAGTTCTAAAATTAGACCTCAGTGGTTGTGAGCCAAGTGTAGCACAGGGAGCCCCAAGTGTGTGCTGAGACACAAAACACACACACACACACACACACACACACACACACACACACACACACACACACACGGCAGCCCAGCTGAGTGGGGGTAAGGAATTTGTTTTTGCAGAGTTGAGGTGGTGCCAAGGGAGACCCGCCCTCCCACTGGCTGACTCAGGTCACCATGGGTGGGGAGGGCATCCGTCCTGTTCCCTTTTGTCACTTTGTATGTGTCATTGGTGCCCTGGTATAGGCCAGGGGTGCCTATTTCCAGTCCCCTGACCCACCCCCCAAGTGGGTGGGGCTGGCAGAACACAGCACTTTGGTTGAAGGTGGGGACAGGGAGCGTCCAAAGGCCCCTTCAGGGCCTAGGCTTAGCAGGGGACCAAGGGCAATGCTGGAGGAGGGCTAACAGAGCATCCCCCCAGGTCCTGGGCCCTACTCAGGAAGAGCTGAAGGAGGGGAGGGGACGTCTCAACCCTTTGGGACACAAATGGTGGGGGAAGTTCAGGGGGTGGTCCTGCCTAGGGACTCTGCTCAATCCCAAAGGGTGCCCCCACCCTAGGAAGGCAGAGATCCTGTGTTGCACACATATGGGACGTGCACTCCACAGGCATACATGTTCACACACACGCACTCACAAGCAAGATCTCAGAGCCCCTGGGGGCTCTACATGCATGTTGGGTGGTGGGTGCCAGGCAGGGTAGACCAGGGGACATGTGACCATCCTCTTTGCTTAGAAGATTTGCCAGGACCTGCAGATCATGTGATAAGAGGGGAGTCACTTATAGGTGTGCTCCAGCACACACTCCGCTGTAAGTGGACAAAGGGTTGGGCTGTTTGAGGAGAGGTGAGTGGTTATGCACAGAGGGGGTGTTCTTACTCCTATAGGTTCAAACCTCATGGGGGTGCAGGAGAGGGACAGAGGGTTGAGAGTAGGGATGGCCACCCCAGGCTTCCCCCACTTTGTGATGGGATGGAGAAGGGCTTGTCCAGGGCCCCTTGGATACCATGCTGTCCCTCTCAATGACTGCCCAACACAGCACTAGGCAGGGCATGGGCACTTTATTGTGGCCTTGCCCAGGGGACCCCAACTCCAGCCTCCTCCTTACAAAGCAGTCATGGTCAACCTCATATTTGAAAAGCCCTTGCTACATTGACACTTCTGGTCATGGCAAACCCCTTGGGGGAAAATGATTAAAGTTTAACTAAACATTAAATATATTGTATTATATTGCATATAAAAAAGACAAGGTAAAAAACAAACAAACAATGCAGTCTGGTTCTAAAAAATGCACGACAGGTAAAAGGGCAGGCACTTCAAAACCATCCTTGGCCCGTGGGCCACCTAGTCCCAGGTGTAGGCCTCCAGGAAACTCCTCTGGAGGAGTCACCGAAGCCTAGCTATCGCTGGTGGGCGGAGGCCAAGTAGTCCAGCAAAGGGGCTGGGGGAGGCTGACAGCGGTTCCGGCGTCCCCTAGGCGTGGTACGCGGCGGCGGCGCCGAGCCGCGGTGTGCACAGGTGTGCAGCAGGGAGCGGCGGGCAGGGAAGCTCAGCATGGCGGCGGCGGCGGCCTAGCCTGAGATGCAGGCGCTGTAGTACACAGCGCTGCTGGCGTCGGACAGTGCGGAGATGAGGCTGCTCTCCTCCGGGCACGTCATGGCGCGCGGGCCCAGTTTGGCCAGCGCCACGTGGTAGGGGATCACGGCGGCATCGGCCCGAGTCCGGCTGCAGTTGAGGTACTGGTCAAACTCGGTGAGGTCCACGTCGGTCCACAGCTCCGTGGCTGGCCCTAGCGGCTCGGCAGCGCCCTCCAGCGGCGGGGCCTCGGGCGGCGGCGACAGAGGCCCAGGATAGGGGGTCGGGCCCTGCGCGCCCAGGGCGCCGTAATAGAGGCCGGCGGGGGGCGGCGCGGTCCTCAGCGCCTCAGCCAGAGGCGCCCCGTAGCAAGCGCCCAGGTCCCGCGGCAGCTCAGCCGGAGCATAGGGCGCACGGAATGGTCGCAGAGCGCAGTCTTCGGGTGGCAGTGGGAAGAAGGCTGCCTCGCCCGCTTCCAGGCCGTCCAGCGGCGAGCGCTCGGGCGTGGGCAGCCCCAGGCCGTCGAGCTCGGCGCCTAGCGTGGGCAGCTCGCGAAAAGCGCGGGCTGGACCAGGAGCCGCGGAGAAGGGCTCAGGCGGCTGGGGCAGGCTCGGGAGCAGGAGACCACCGGGCTCCAACCGCCGGCCCTTGCGCGCCTGCTTCTTGCGGCGCGGACGGTACTTGTAGTTGGGATGCTCGCGCAAGTGCTGCACGCGCAGTCGTTCGGCCTCCTCCACGAAGGGGCGCTTCTCCGCGGGGCTTAGCTCCTTCCACGCCTTGCCTGCGGGCGGGGCGCCTGTCAGTGGGCTGCAGCAGCAGCGTGGGGTGTGGGTGGGGGGGTTGGCGGCCGGCCCTCTTGCGCCCTGGGCGCGCGACAGCCCCGGCCTGTCTGGTCCCACGGGAGGAAGGGTCCCCGCCCGAGGCCCCCCCTTGCCTCTCGTGCCCCCAACTACTCACCCAGCATCTTGCTGAGAACAGCGTTGTGTAGGTCTGGGTTCTGCTGCGCCAGCCGCTTGCGCTCGTCCTTGGCCCACACCATGAAGGCGTTCATGGGCCGCCGAATGCGCGATTCGTCGGCCCCCTGCCGCTCCCCGCGGCCCGCGGGGCTGGGGCCATAGCGCCCCGGCTCGGGGCTGCGGGGCGGGCTGGACGGCGCGGCAGGCGCGGCGGCGGCGGGGGCTGGAAGGCCACGCGGCTCAGCGGCGGCCCCGGGAGTCGGGGCCCATGCACAGTCGCGGCGGGCTGGCGGCTCGTCCCGTGCGCCGTACCCGTGCGGCGATCTCTGCATTCCAGCTGGGCGCGGCCTGGGCGGGACGAGCGCGGAGCGCGGCGGCGGCGGGCGGTGTGCAGGCGGCGTGCGGGCGGCTTGCGGGCGGCTGTGGGACTGGTGGCTGGGCGCCTGCTGGGCGCCCAGATATAGCGGCGCGGGGCCAATGGGCAGCGGGCGGGCGGGGCGCGGGCCAGGCCGCCCCCCCCCCGGGGGCTTCTTTCTTCTCCACCGGATTCTGGGCGACCTCCCTCTCGCAGCCCTCTCTGAGGGAGAGACCCCCGAGTGGGAAGGGGCTGCA
Organism: Tenrec ecaudatus; assembly: GCF_050624435.1. Taxonomy (NCBI): domain Eukaryota; kingdom Metazoa; phylum Chordata; class Mammalia; order Afrosoricida; family Tenrecidae; genus Tenrec; species Tenrec ecaudatus. The sequence goes on along the minus strand of NC_134541.1, from coordinate 142,025,457 downwards.
GATGCGCCAGGGCTCTGAGGGGGCCTCCTCTTGGGGGGCTGACGGGCTTTCAAGCCGAGATTTTGCCGCCCCACCCACGGAGTCGCCGGGTGGTAGTTGGGGGAGGGTAACTGCCCAGCTCCCTCCCCCCACGCTCCCCTCCCTAGGTTATTCTAGGAAGGAGGGGTGTCTATTTCCACACCAAGTTCTCCGGGACATTCTCCCGCCTGTAAGTCTTCTCTAGAGTCTGACTTCAAAAGTGTGTGGACCGTGGGAAAGGCAGACACACTGGGAGGGGCCCTGTGAGTTGCTGGGACATTTGTCCTCCCCTCTCCTCCCCACCCCCCACCTGCACCGCAGGCACTGATAGACCTGGAAACTTGGGGCCCTTGAGTTGAACTCTCTAAGTCTGTCTTGGGTTAAGGGAGCAGGGCGGTCTGGTCTGAGTGCTGGCAGGTGGGTGCATGACCTGGATGGGGCCTGGGCCGAGGGTGGGGTTCTGAAAGCCTGGGTCTCATTTCTTGGTCTGTTCCCAGTGTGGGGAAGACCCGTAGTGGCTGCAGCCAGAGAGCATGGCTCACTGGAGACTCCTGGCAGCAGCTCCCCCCACAGACCCCAGTGTTTGCCCTGGTCCCACTTCCAGGGAAGGATGGTCAGGAAAGTGGGTTTGGGCTTGACCAAGGTTCAGGGGCCTGGGGGAGCTGCAGCACCTCCCTTGCCTTTTGGTGACCCTCAGCCCCCCCCCCCCCCACACACACACCTGGGGCTGCATCAAGGTCATCCTGTCGCTAGGTCCATCAGTCTGGGGAATGAAGAGTGGGATCTGTCGCTTGGTCCATCAGTCTGGGGAATGAAGAGTGGGATCTGTCGCTAGGTCCATCAGTCTGGGGAATGAAGAGTGGGATCTGCAGGATCCTCCAGCTCTTCAGGGTGGTCCACTAGGGGCCCAGGATGTGGCATGGGTGCACAGAGGTGACCACTTGACCTGGAAGGAGAATGACCTCTCCTGGACAAGAAGGCCAGGGGACTCACAGATCTTGTCCCCAGCCAGCCCTCTCAGAGGGATGCACCCCCGCCTCCAGGGCTAACCGTGACCTAGGCCCTATCCAGGTTGGAGTTGTGGGGTGGTTAGGGGGTGACCAGTCCCTGTCCAGGTGGAGTTGGTGGGAGGGGTTGAGGAAGACTCCAGTGGGAGGCCCCTCAGGTATCTCTGAAGAACAGCTGCTTTGAGCCTCTTAGGAAGGACCCCTGGGTCAGCCCTCATATTGAGGTCAGCCTGGCCGCCCTGCAGTGCTCAGAGCCCAGAACTGTAGAAGATGCTTAGAGGGGATGCCGAGTGAGTTCTGCATTACCACCCCTTCCCCCTCCCCTAGAGCACTTGCTTGGCGCCAGACTGGGGCCCTTCCCCTGGCAGGGCTGCACAACTCAGGGTCTTCATGTCCTGTGAGCTGGCTGGTGGGGGTGATCCGTGGGAGTCCAGTGGGGACCCTGACCCTGAGGGATGGCATGCATACTGGGAGGGGGCTACCGGGGGCACACCAGACCATGTGGTGGTGTGGGAATCTGCTGGTGGGGTGGGGCAGGATGAAGTGGGCCCTGCTGCTGAGGTTACCTCAGCGCCCACCAAGGGTGGTCCCTGAGGCTTCCCCAGCCTTGAAACAAAGCCAAGGCTGTTTCTTCTGCCACTGGTTGTCCCCCTCAGCCTGGCCGGGCCTTAGTGGGTTGCCCACCTCCAGAAGGGCCCACTCAGAAACTCCCGTGAGAAAGCCGGCTGGGGTATGGAGTGGATGCCGTCTGTTGGCCCCCACTCCTTGCCCTCCCACAGCCTGGGCCTCCTCCTTTGCTAGCTCTGGGTGGGGGCTTGGCTATGATCTGGGTGGGGGGTGGTGGGACCTCCCAGGCGCTGCCCCCGGGCCCGGACCTCCCAGGCTCCCTCAGCAGTCCCCCCCCTCCCCGCCCCGGGCGGCAAGGCTGCTGAAGCAGTGGGTCTGGGACCAATTACCTAGCCCAGGACCCGGGGCTCCGCTACTGGAGTGGGGGGTCCTTTCTCAGCCCAGCTCCAGGTGACAGGGTCTCCTGAGGGCACAGCTCCAGAGGAGAGCCAAGCTGCTCTGAAAAGCAACAAGCTCCCCGCCTGGCAATGACAAGGCAGTCCCTGTCCTTCATCCACTCCTGGTGGCGGCTCAGCCTGTGTGTGGCTGTGGGCTGGCTCCTGTGGAAGACGACCTCCAATCCTAGAGGCATTTGGTGTGTCAACATTGACTGTCCTAGAAGGTCCTGGGGCTCTGCCTTAGGCCTGGCCTGCAAGAGCCTCACCTCAGGGAAGCAACTGGGGGCTCCACAGGGGGCATTCTTTCCCAGGTATGGGGGGCGGGCGGGGCAGCAGTCAGTGGGTGTGATTGTGAAAGGACATGGGTGTGAGCAGGTAGGTGTGGATGTGAGCAAGCATGGTGTGAGGTATGAGTGGGTGAGCATGTGGATGAACGAGTGTGTCAGTAGGTGTGGGTAGGTGTGTGCATGCTCCCCGGAGCTTCTCATGGGTTGGGTGGGGGTCTGTGTCTGAGTGCAAGACTCAGGAGGGGCTTGACAGTTGCCCACAGGGCTGGGGCTGGGGTGCCTGGGCTGAGCGAGAGGCAGGGGCGCAGGGTTGATGGTGTGACTGCACCATGTGGCCAGTTAGGACACACAGAAGGATGATAGGCGACTTTAGGGGTGCTGTCGCCCGAGGACGCTGCTCAGGTCAGCTTGGCAGGCTGTGTTGGACTGTGAGGCTTGGGGTGAAGTTGGATGCCTAAGGGCTGGGGAGTTGGTGCCCATCTGGGGTACCAGGGGCGCTGCATGAGCTTGGGTGGCTATTGTGCAAGGCTCTGGGGATTGTGTGTGTGGCTGCTGTGTGTCCCCTCAGGGTGTGCTGTGCTCTGTGTGGGTCTCCCAGGCTCAGCAGGAGCTCCATGGGAACCCAGCGAGGGGACCGCCCCCCTTGGTTTCCACAGCAACAGCAGGGCGGGGCCAGGAAACACCAGCTCAGGAAGGAAGGCCGGCAGGGGGAGCTGGGGCTGAGCAGGCGCCAGGCTCTGTCCGGTGGCACGCCCGCCCGCGGGTCAGCGCTCCTGTCCAGCTTACTGCTCCCTGCTAACATCCCCCCACCCCGCCCCCATACCTGGTGCCCCAGCCTGTGACCAAGAGCCCTGGGTCCTGCCCGGCAAGCCCAGCCCCTGCTTGCCCTCGGGCTGAGTGACTGGCTGTCCAGGAGGCCCTGAACCCTATAGAGGGGCTGGGGTGGTGGGCAGGGCAATGCTAGAGCAGGTCATCTGGGGATCTGAGCCTGTGACTCCTGCCTTCCCAGACGAAGGGCCCAGTTCTGTTCTTGGGTACACCCCCTGGGTACCCAGCCCTCTCTGCCAGGGGCTGGCTAGCTTGAGTATGCACTCACTGGCCACTGCATCCCCCGAGGTCATCGTCGGGTGGAGCCTGGGCAGTGGGCCGCCTGCCCTCGGGGTGGGGGGGGGGAAGAGGAGCATAGCAGACATATGGGTTGGAACATGGCGGCCGATGGAGAACAGTGGTGCTCGGTGGTCTGTCTTGCTGCCTCCCCTCTATGATGTTGGAAAATATGTGGGCATTGTGGGGCATATTCTCAACTGTGCAAAGACCCTGGGGCAGGGGAGCTGCTGGGCCAGTGTGAGTGCCCTAGACTCGCTTTTCCCCAACGAGAGGCCAGGCCTGCTGGGCCTGTTGCCTGGGTCAGACCCACGGACCTGTCCCACAGCCCCCACCCTGCCCAGAGCCCCTGGAGAAGGGGAGGGTGGAGTGGCCGCCAGGCTGTCGGGCTGGCAGGCTGTCGGGCGGCGTTTCTGGGAATTGTGTGTGGGGAAGTGCATTGTTTAGGACAGGCTGAAGTAGGCAGCCTTGCTGGCCTCTGGGGGATGCCATGCACCCCCCACCCCACAGTCCTGTCAGGGAGGGGGTTGGACCCGGGCCAAGGTTGAGGGCCGGGACTTTCCAAGAGACGCTGCCTTGGGCGGGCTGCCCTTCCCATTCTCCAGACTAGAAGACTAAGGCCAATACCAGGCTGTCAGCTTGGGCAGAAGCAGAATCAGCCGCAGAGGGACTCTTCTGGCCCTCAGGTCCTTGTCAGGGAGTCTGGGACCCGTGGGGGTCTGAGTGGGGTCAGCCCTGGATGGGGAGAGTGTGGTGGACTGGGCCGCCTGGCCAGGGTGGGCAAGCGCCAGGCTTGGGCTCCAGTGCTACTTGTCTAGATAGCGCTCCATGGCCCTAGGAAGGTGGGGGGTCTGTGTGAGCTCGGTGGCTCCAGCCTTCCCACCATGGCTCCACCTAGCCAAAGTGCCCGTTCAAAAGGGTCACGGGTCGGCTGGGCGGGTGGGGGTGGGGTGGGAGACACAAATAGAAAAATAATGGCCCTCATTTCCGAAGTCTCTCTCACGTGGCTGAAGCAGGAGGAGCCAAAGGGCCTGCTGGGATGGAGCCCACCTCTGGGCCAAAGTTCAGCTGCCTGTGTCTCCTGGCACCTATTGGGGTGGTCTGCCTCCCAGCTATCAGGACTAGGCTGAGATCCTCAGATGAAACATCCTCAGGGTTGGTCCCGGAGCGCCAACCTTCACCCCCACCCCCACCCCCGCCACCCATAACCTCCCCGGAGCTGTGTGTGGAAGCGTGCAGGAGGGCTTTCCGGAGGACGGCCTCCAAGGCCAAGGGAAGCGGACGCTGATGTTCATGCACCGATGGACACAGGCTATGGGCTGAGGAGGGAAGGTGGGGTCAGTCCCTTCCACCTATCACTCTTCTGTGCAGGTTCCCACCTGGCATCCATTCCTTTAGCTGCAGCCCTCTCTGCCCTGCTCACAGACAGAGCATTGCAGGGCTGACAGTGCCCTACCTCCCAGAGGGCTGCATTACATGGGCAGGCAACCCAGAGCTGGTGAGCAGGCAGGTCTGGGCCTCTGCCACCTGCCTCGGCTGAAGCAGCCACCAGGCTTGGTTTAAAGAGGACTCTTGTAACAAAGGCACTTCAGGACTCCACACACCCTGGGACCACACATGCCAGGGATCGAGGGGTCCAGATGAGTGCATGATAGGCTTTGAAGGGTGGGCAGGAGTTCATATTGGATGTACTGGAGGCCAATGGTCCGAGCAGAGACAGAAGGTGATGACCAGGGGTGGAGGGATGAGCTCGGGAAAGGGGCTGGTCCTATGGGTGGACGTGATGGTGTTTGGGGTGGGATTGTGAACCTAGCCATAGGGAGTGCCACTCCCATTCCAGCCCTCAAGGCCCCCCTGTGTTTTGGACTGGATGGGCCCATCACTGGCTCCCTCCTGCCACCTAGAGGCCGCTGCTCACCACAGATAAGGTTTGGTCATCACCTGCCTTGCCTTCCATCACCTCATCCCGACACCCTGTGACCACCAGCCGGCATGGGCAAGGCCTCCACCAACCATCCAGCCCTCTCCTCTTTGCTGCCCCCATGCAGGGGCCCAGGCAAACACCTCAGTCCTTATTCCCACTCTACCCCACCTACCCCATCACCTATCAGAGGCTTGAATCCCCACGGCAACGGGAACGCCACTCAAACAAAGCCTCACAACCTGGGCCTCCAAGGACAAGTTCCTGCTGCTTCCTGTGCTGGACAGCTCTGGAGCTGGCCAGCCCCGGGGGGTGGAGGTGGGGGTGGCAACCATTGAGAGGGCTCAGCTCCAGCAGTGGCCCTGTGGCTGCCAGCCTGCGCAGACCAGGGCATCTAGGGAGCTTGGCCGAGGGCTGTGGACAGCTCTCAGGTACACTTGGAATGCTAGGAAGCTCTTTCAGAACCTACCAAGCTTCCTTGGCATGAGCCCCAATGACCTTAGCCTGCACCTTCCCTCAGAATCCCACCCTGCTGCCTGCAAACTACCCATCTGGGGTATTGCTGAGGAGGTGGGCTGGGTGGGTATTGCCCAGCCCTGCCATCCAGACCCTTCTGTGAGTGCAGGCTGGCCTTTCTCACCAGCACCCATCACTCCTGGCCTGTCCAGGCCGGTTTTCAGTGGCGGCCATGTAAACCACCTCGCATCCACCCAAGAGCGCTGTGTGGAACTGCAGTCATTACCCTATTTACAGGCGGGAGGTTGAGGTGCAGAGCGGCCACTGCCTGGCCTGGGGGTGACTCCAGCGACAGCGATGACGGCAGGCGGACTATTGGCTCATGTTCCTCTGGCGCAACACCAAGGCCCAGGGTGAGGGTAGTGAAGTTGGGGTACTTGGTGAACCCTAGCCCGATAGGCATCCGCAGCGCCCCCTGACGGCGGCGCCGGCCCGAGGCCCTGCTCGCGGGGTCTTGTGGGATCGTGAGTCTTTTGGTTCCCTAGGCTCCCGCCGGCCGACTCCATCAGGACTATGTTTCCCACGAGGCTATGCGCACGAATAGTAACGCCTGGGAGTTGTGGTCCAATTGGGGCCGCGCGCGCAGAGCGGGCGAGCGGGAGGACTACGCGTCCCAGGGTGCATTGCGGCGGGCTCGGGAGCAGGGGTTTGAGCCGAGGGTCTCAGTTGCTGTGGGCTGCGGGCTGCGGTGGGCTGCGGCGGACTGCGGCGGACTGCGGCGGACTTTGGGGCCGGTGGGTGCGAGAGGCGGCCAAGGCCGGTGTGAGCCGGCGGTGGGCGGGCGCTGGGGTGCGCCCCGGGCTATGATGGGCAATGAAGAGGAGATTGCGCGGATCGCCCGAAGGCTGGACAAGATGGTGACGAAGAAGAGCGCGGTGAGGGGCGTGGGCCGCCAGGACCCCGGGACCCCCGACTCGCCGAGCCCCGGTTCCATCCGGGAGACCCCCGGAGGGCAGGATGAGCCCCACCCCGGCAGAAACTCCAGGGACGTAGAGAGACCCCTGCCCAAGACCGAGACCCCCGGCCCTTTACTCACCTCCGCAACCCCCGCGGAGGCTGTCGTCAGAGCGGGCCTAGGCTCCTAACCATCGTTCTGGGCTGAGACCACCCCTGACCCCCGCCAGGCCGGGTTCCGCCCCCTTCCTGGTTCTCCACCCACCTCAAACCCTCCTTGGCCGTGATTCACGGAGACCCTCTCCCCCCCTTGGTAGGTGCTGCGGTTCCCCTTGCCTCCTTCCCAGCCGCACTTGAGGCCCAATGCCTACCTGTGCCCATTGCTCCTCCCTGGTCCCCCATCATTCTTAGCTTGCAGTTTGGTTTGGCGTCTCTTTCCAACCCCACCCCACCCCTAATTTCTACCGGACCATACCCCTTCCCGATACTCCACCGCTCCTGGTGGGTGGGTGGCTGTGCAAGCCCCAGGGCAGCCCGGGTTGCTAGGCAGCTATGGTGTGCTCCAGCCGTCTGGAGGGTCCCGAGCGGCTGGGGCTCTGGGTTCAGAGCCCTCTTTCCCGTCTCCCCTCGCCCTAGCGTCGTGACCTTGGCAACTGCAGGAAGCTTCTGGAGGAGCCCTTGATAGGGCCTGCCCGTGGGGAGGCCATGCTGGGCCTTCCAGCTGGGGCAGTAGAGCACAGGCTCAACAAAGGGACAAGTGTCAGCAAATCTTCCAGAGGCCTGATCTCCCTCCAGGATGTGAAGCTCCTTTTTCAAGAGGCGGCTGTTGAAGGGCTGAGCCCCCCACCTTTGGCTACACTGTGCTGTGGGTGTGCAGGGTGGCCTTTCGGGGTTCTGGTGACTGACTCAGCTAGGGTCTGGGAAGGTGTTCATGCATTCATCTCTCACTCACCCACTGGGCAGGCTCTGGGGCCCTGTACACCCTGGGAGGCATCTCTTGGGGCCTGCCCTGGGGGCAGGAAGGGGCCCTGAGGGCTCTGGTAAGTGTTGGGCTGCTAATTGTGAGTTCAGTGATTTAAACGCACTAAGAAAGATGAGGCAGCCTTCCCCTGTACAGATTCACTTCTTTGGAACCCTATGGAGGATGCTTGCGAGTGGGAATGAACCCATAGCAATGGATTGAGTGGCTGGCTTTGGGCCGGGGGGGGGGGGGGGCACTGTAGGGGAGGCCTGGGGGCGCTCAGCAGAGCTGGGGAGAGGGCGGGCCTCAGGTGAAGGTATCAGAGGAATAGGAACCCTGAGAGGTCAGGGAAAGGAAGGGGACACCTCCCACTGGACCAGGCAGAACCATTTGTTCCTAGAGGGCCTTATAGCCAGTCCAGGGGTGGAGCCTGCCAAAGGGGGCCAGGGTGGGCTGCGGCTGGAGCTGCCCCAATGGGGTGCACCAGATAGTGGTTAGAGCACTGTGTCCATGGAGGGGCTGCTGAGCCCAGGTGTGGCTCCCAGAGGAAGGGCTGGCTGAAGAGGGGCCATGTGGTGTTCAGTTTTGTGAGGTCCCTGGAGACCTGACAGCCAGGCAGAAGCCTGGCGTTTGCCCCATGCCTTTTGGGCCATTGTGTCCAGGGTTGGCAGGAAGTGTTGCGGCTGTCTTGCAATCTGGAGTTGGGGACAGGTGCAGGGAATGCGTGAACCTGTGTCCGGGGGTGATGCTGCCCGTGGTCCCAGGTTGGCCAGTGACGTCACAGTAGAGCTAGGTAGGCATGGCTGATTGTCCACGGGGGTTGTTAAATGAGGCCCTCACCCCCAGGAAGGAGCCATGGACTTGCTGCGGGAACTGAAGGTCATGCCTGTCACACTGCATCTGCTGCAGGTGAGAAGCCAGGTTGCGGGGGCGGGTGGGGGGGTGGAAATGGAGAGGAGGAGGGCACGGTCTCCACTCTGACATCCCACTCTGTCTCCCCTAGTCTACCCATATCGGGATGTCTGTCAACGCCCTCCGAAAGCAGAGCTCAGATGAGGAGGTCATCGCACTCTCCAAGTCTCTCATCAAGTCCTGGAAGAAGCTCCTGGGTGCGGGATCAGGGGCGGCCCAATTCTGGGGGGCGGGGCCAGCTCAGGGCAGTGAGAAGATGGTCAGTTCCTGGTGGGTGGGGGTGGTCAAGTTCTGGGAAGGCTGGGGGTTGGAGTCAGTCAGGTTCTGGGGGTTACAGAGAATAGTTGATCAGGCCCTGGGGGTGGGGGACAGGGAAGAGGACAAACCCTTTGGGTTTGGAGGCTACTTAGAGGACAAGGGGGATAGCCTCCTGGAGCAGGGACTGAGCACCAAGCTTCAGAATGGCAGGACAGGCTCCATTTCTGGGGATGTGGGACCCTGAATTGTAGGGAGCTCACTCTCACCTGAGACCCCTCTGCCACTGAGCTCTGGTGCCACATAGGCACTGGTTGTGTGTAGGAGGGGTCCCCATTGCAGGCCTTGGGCCACTGCTGGGCTTCACTCACACCTCTGATGGCTCCCACAAAGGGCCTTGAACATGGCTGAGTTCTCACACCTCTGGGCCCCAAAAAGTGGCAGGTTGGCCCTGAGAGGAGGGGGGGATGTAGGGTGGAGGGGTCTGGGAGAGTTCTGTTAGTTGGAGGCCCAAAGCTCATAGTTCAGCGGTTCTCAACCAGTAGGTCATGACCCCTTCACAGGGGTCGCCCGACTCATCACAGTAGCAAAATGACAGTTATGAAGTAGCAACTACAATAATGTTATGATTGGGGGAGGGGTCACCACCACATGAGGAACAGTATTAAAGGGTTATGGCATTAGGAAGGTTGAGAACCACTGTCCTAGTTGCTCCTGCAGCCTCTCCACCCTGGTGACTTCTGGGGCTGCAGTGTGGCAGGGCCTGCCCTGAGGAGGTGGCCATCTGCTGTCCCAGGCTGCTTTGTGAGGCCACTCCCCACTGTTTTTGGGTGACTGCAGACACTTCAGACTCGAAAGCCGGGGAGCGGAGGAACACGTCCCTGGCCTCACCGCCCGCAAAGGCCACCTCCGAGGCAAAGGCCCCCAGGTGCTCCTGGGGCAAGGGCTCACTGTCCTGCTCACAACCCTCTCCCGCAGCTGTTGGGTGGCTCTGCTCCCTTCAGTCAGTGAGCCGCCTCCCTGCCCAGCATGGTCGGGGCCGGGGGCTCAAGGGGAAGGGGCCAGGAGGAGGAGGTCCAGCAGCCCGAATCAGTGCCCTAGGAGTGGGTCCTCCTGTGGGGAGCACCCCCGCTCCCCGTGGGGGCAGGAACTGGGCAGCCCACGAGTGCTCCAACAGGTGTTAGACCTGGCAGGGGCTACTAGGGACCTGGAGCCTGCTTCTGCCCTGAGACTGTGGGGTCTTTGCCCCTCGCCTGGCATGTGGTGGTGGTGACTGCTGTCAGTAAGGGGGGTAAGGGTGGGGATGGCTCCCAGGGATGGTTGTGGTACCCTGGGTCTCCCTGAGGGTGTGGGGGGGGGGCTGTTGTCTGTCCGCTTGCTGGTGGCGGCCTGGGTCTGAGTCCCATGGCCTGCCCCTCTCCAGCTGCAAGAGGCCAGAGCCGCCCCGGACACTGCTGCCGCCCCGGATGACCACATTCCCCCCGACGCCCGTCAGCTGCGATGCTGTACGCAACAAGTGCCGGCAGATGCTGGCCGAGGCCCTGCAGACTGATCGTGAGCCCCAGGCCCGACCTGAAAGGGTCCTCAAGGGACAGCCCCCCGCCCGGCCACTGTTGCCCACGTGGAGCGGGCAGGGTCTTTGGCCTGGGGTGGTGGGTGGTGGAGAGGCCCGTGAGGGCTAGTGGGGGCTGCTTTTTACAGAGGACCACGTGGCCATCGGTGCCGACTGCCAGCACCTCTCAGCCCAAATTGAGGAGTATATCCTTCCTGGGGTGGGGATGGATGGAGGAGGAGGGGGCCCCTACAGGCCAGCACTGCAAACCCCTCTGTGCCTGTTTGGGGTGTCTGGCTCTTTCCTGGGTGGGTCTGGACCTCAGTGAGAGTGGTCAAGGGGCAGGGCACCTCCGCCTGCTGCCAGGCCTGGATGGTTGACTGCCCTGTGGGACCCATCCAAGCGCAGCCCCTCAAGATGCAGCATGCCCACGGATCCTTAACAACTGCACTCATCTTCCGGGACGTGGGCAGCACAGACATCAAGTACAAGAATCGCGTGCGCAGCCGCATCTCCAACCTGAAGGATGCTAAGAATCCGGGGCTGCGGCGGAACGTGCTGCGAGGCGCCATCGAACCCCAGCGCATTGCAGAGATGACCTCTGAGGTGGGCTGGGCTGGCGGGGTGGGCCGCTGCCACAACTGCTGCTGACTGCTGGCCTGCCCCCATACCCTGTTCCAGGAGATGGCCAGCGATGAACTGAAGGAGATCCGGAAGGCTATGACCAGAGAGGCCATCCGTGAGCACCAGATGGCCCGCATAGGGGGCACCCACACTGACCTCTTCACCTGTAACAGGTGCAGAAGGAAGAACTGCACCTACACTCAGGTAGGCAACTCCTGCACACACACTCCCCTACCCTGTGCAGTGTTAGTGGGTTCCCCAGCCTGCCTTTGAGCTGCCCAGCTCTGACGACTCTGCCCACATCTGCACAAGCGTCAGGCCCCACTCCTCTCTGACAGTGGCCTCCCTGCAGCCCAGGGGCCCCTCTCACCACAGGCAACCCCCCTCTCCCAGGTGCAAACCCGCAGCTCTGATGAGCCTATGACCACCTTCGTTGTTTGCAATGAGTGTGGAAACCGCTGGAAGGTGGGTTAAGCCCGGGCTTTGGGTGGGCAGGCCTTGGGGTGTTCAGGCTCGGGGGGGGGGGGGGCTGTACCTTCCTCCCACGTCAGGCAGGCTCACAAGCATGGGCTGGCCCTCCCGCAGTTCTGCTGAGCCCGAGTGTGGACCTGCAGCCTCTGCAGCCCCTCCGCCCACCCACTCGGCTTCTCTGGAGACCCAGTGCTGCCCGCTGCCTGCCCGCCCGCCCGCCCGCCCTTGCCCTGCCCTTCTTCTCTGGCTCAGATTATTAAATGTTTCCTTTTGCCCACTTGATGCTCTTGGCCCCTTCTGAGTGGGTTTTCTGCTTCTCCTCTCGGAGGCCCCTGGTCTCCAGAGCTCCAGGTGTGTTTGGGCTGGGGGAGCATGGGAGTGCCTGGAGCCTGTGGGGGCAGGCTGTTGTGTCCCTGGGAGCGCCGATGGGGAGGGGCACCTGAGGGTTAGGATTCAAAATAGCTTCACTAACCAGGTATCTTACTGCTGTGGGTGGAGATAAATATGAAGACTTGTTTTCTTTTGATAAAACACAGCCAAGTCATTCCAGCTTTAAAGCCCTTGAGCAGAATGGATGCAGCTCCTGTAGCTGCGAGCCTGCTCCTGGGCTCCCGAGCCTAGTCCCGGTGCAGGCAGCTCTAGTCCAGGTGGGCCCCACTGGGTAGAAAAGTGCAGTTCTCTACAAAGGCAACTCTGGAGCCAAGGGTGCCTCCTGGGAGGGCCCCTTCTCCCCGTTCAGGAGCCGGCAGCAAGAGCCCCCACACTTGCAGCTCCAGACCTGCAGGGCAGGGCCTGGAGGCAGAGCAGAGCCGCCTGGCAGAGAAGCCCAGGATCCTGGTGCCGGAGGCAGGCTCAGGCCTCGGAGGAGGGTGGTGTGGGCTCCTGGAGCAGCAGGGTGCGGTAGGCTGGGGAGCCGAGGAAGCGAGGGTAGGAGTCCCGGTGCATGAGTGTGTAGATCTGCAGCTGCGCCTCGTCAAAGGTGTGTGCAGATGGCTCCTGCATCCTCTTGTTGATGCCCTCGCGCACCCGGGAGTCCAGGCTCACCTGCAGGAACATGGCCAGTCAGGGGAGCTGGCGGCACCCTCTCCCGTCCGCCCGGCCTGGCAGCCCTGCTGCACACGCACCTCCTTGGGGGACAGGATGGAGACATAGTCCTCGTAGATGAGGCGCGCCTTCTCATCCACCACGTGCTGGTTAGCCTCAGCCTTCAGCTCCTCGCAGGCCAGCCAGAAGAGCATGTTCTCTTCGCTGTACTCTGTGCGCAGGAAGTCGCGGAAGATGTTGCGCCCCGCGGGGCTGTACATCAGCTTGTCGAAGGACTGTGCCCAGCTGCGCACCTCCTCCAGGCTCGGCGGAGCGCTGTGGCGGTGGGTGGGCAGGCGACCGTCAGGAGGGTGGCCCGGACTCAGAGGTGCGCAGGCTGCTCGCACCCACCCCACGCCCACAGAACCAGGGGAGGACTCACCAGGCTTCGCAGCTGGGGAGGGGCTGCAACTTGGTCTCCCTAGAGGCCCGCCAAGCTCTCCGCCTCCCTTCATTCCTAATGGCAGAGAAAGGCGGCCACTGCCTGGGCTCATGGGACACCACATGTGCACACGTGGCCCTTAGCCCAGAGCTGGCTGCACACTGGCGTGGACACAGCTCAGGGTTGGGTGCACATGTAGTTTTAGCACAGGGGCAGCTCCTGGGAAGGAGGGCCACTCTCTCCCCAGCCCCTCCGGCGAGACTGCTTCTCCTCTCGATGGCCTTGCCGCCCTCCTCCCCCAGCCCCACCATTCCCCATGGGCTTTGGTTAGTGTTGTCCAGCTGGGCCCTGCACACACCACCCGGGGTATCGAGGACCTGACCAGGCCCAATCTGCAGGCCTGATGGCCTGTAAGCAAGGTGACCCAAGGATGCCTCCTTTCTCCCAGTCCTGTGTCACTCAATGACCCTTGTCCTATACCACCACCTCAGCAGCACCCTGCCTCTAGAGATGCTGCCCCCCACTAAGTCCCCTCCCCCCCAGCAGAGGACCCCTTGCTGCACCATGCCCCCACCTGCGTTCAGCCTGGATTCTAGGCAGGCATCCCAGGGTCCCTATGGTCCACCCCGTGCCCCAGCTGAACCCATACCACCCCAGGCCTTTTGCCCCCACTGTACGAGTTGGTCCCCATCTTCCTGTGCTCCACTCACCCCCTCCTCGGCCCAAACCTGACTTGCAGAGCAATCTGCCTTGTGCTAGCCCAAGCATGAGCCTCGAGCCAGGCCTGGCGTCTGCAGCCCATCTAGCACCTCAAAAGCCTCCAGAGAGTCACCTTCCATATACTCCCACCCTGCTCACCTCCCCCCCTGCCCACCCTTCCCTCCCCCATTACCTCAGGCTTCCTGTGCTCCCAGGCCCCCAACACCTAAGCTCCCTGTGCCTCTGGTCTCTCACACCTCAGAGCCCTGATCCCCCAGCCCCTCAGGCCTCAGGTCCCCTGACCCCCAACCTCAGGCTCCCTGTACTCAAGAACCCCCCCCCACTTCAGGTTCCCTACCCTAGGCCCACAGGCCCCCTGTATCCCAGCATCCCAGCCCCACATACCAGGAGCAGCTACAGCAGCAGCACCAGCACAAGCAGCAGGGGTTACGGTGGGGGGCCGCCGGGGAGGCCACATCAAGACTGGACATGGAGGGAGGCTGGTCTGCCTCCTCTGGTCCTGTGTGCTGTGGGGGATGGTGGCTCAGCCCCAGCCCCAAGCCATCTGTCCCAGGGGCCATGCTCCCTGGGGCGAGAACCTCCTGCCTCCCCAGTGCTCAGGGATCCCCATCTCTTGTCCCCCTCCCTAGCTCAGGCCCTTCATCTTCCCCAGGGGAAGGGTCGAACCTGTGTCTCAGCCTCATGTGGGGTGGGCATGGGTAGACCTCCCAGGAAGGTCCCCCAGGCTCCGCACCTGCTCCGGAATCCTCACCTCGGCCGCGGCTCTAGGGGGAGAGCCCAGGGGTCTGACTGAGACCCTGAGACCCTGGGCTCTGCCAGCCCTGGAGTCTTGCTTGAGCCTCCCTCTTCCCCCCACTGTGTCTACCCCCCATTTCCAGCTCCAGCTTTCCCCAGCTCAACCTAGCTGGCGCCCTGGATGCCCCCACTGGTGGTTCCAGGACGCCCTCAGCTCAGCCCCGGGAAGCCGGAAGCCAGGGTTCCTCTTTCTTGGTCTCCAGCCCTCTGCCCTGCCCATGGCGGCGGGGGGCCTCCCGAGAGTCATGAGATGCTGGTCAGCCCTTCAGAACCCCCAGCTCCCTTGGTCCTGGGTTTCTGTCCAGCCTGTGGGGGCCAGAGAGGGTGGCTCCCCACAGACAGCTCAGAATCTGCCTGTGAGCCTCAGAGGACTCTGATAGTTGACCTGGGACTCCAGCACGGCAGCAGGCTGGGCCTGCAGCATGGAAAATTTGGAGTGGGACTCTACACAGGACTTCCTCAGTGCTGGCAGTGAAGTGTGGGCATCTTGGAGGGACCTGCGCTGACCCAGAGGTCCACTTCCAGCTTCAGTTCTGCCCCTGCCAGTAGGCTCCCACCCTCACTAGGAGCTAGCCTGCTATACCCAGCTTCTCCCAGGCACCCCCACTTGCCTGCCTGCCCGTTGCCTCCAACAGCGGAAACCGCTGTGGCCAAGCACCCCACCGCAGGGTGTGCCAGGCTGGGGGGGCCAGGACAGGGGAGGGGTCCTGGCCTGGGCCATCCTGCCCTGAGTTTGCATTGCACCTTGGGTAGAGCTGCCAATGTTGACAGCCACCTCAGTGTCGGGGTGGCTGGTGGAGACAGGTCAGGCTGGAGAGCCCTCGGACTCTCCAGCCTGACCTGGGGGGGATTGACATGGCCCCAGCCGCTTTGGCCTGCTCAACTCCACTGCTCAAGGTTTCTGTGGTTCCCCTCACGTCAGACCTCCAGGGCAGGGGTTGTGGTGAGGGCCCTGGGTGGCTGTGGGAGCCCTGAGTGGCAGCATTCAGGTCCCCTGAACCTGGGCATATAAAGGCCAGCTTTGATGGGCAAGGAGCAGGGGTTCTCTGTTATCTCAGCCTTCACTGACCACCCAACTTCACAAACCCTGTGACAAGCCCTCCCAGTGAGGCCTGCAGCCGACCCCCACCCCATGGGGAAACAGCACCCTTTCCCAGGGGCCAGGGTTCTAGGGAGAGGAAGGGGTGTGGTCTGAGAGCTGTGCCCCCAGACAGCAATGACTTCCTCTTGCACGCCACCCCGCTGTGAGCAGGACAGACCCAGCACCCCCTCCACAGCTCCAGCTTGCTCTGAACTGGAGGAGGTAGACTGGCTGGGTTGCAGGGGTGTAGGTCCCTTTGTTCCAGGTCCTTGTCCTGGTGTCTACACCTGGCTCCTTGGGCCTCTTCAGGTCCTGGGGCCACTCCATGCCCTGGGGCACCTGTGGATGCCTGGGGGAAGGGGCCTGCTTCCTCTGTCTCCTAGGGGGCATGGGGTCTGAACTAGTGTTCCTGGCGCCTCAGGCTCCTTTTCTGGGGGCTCCTCCCCTTGTCCAGCCCCAAGGCTTTGTCCCCAAGACTGGATGGAGAGTGTGGATAGGCGGCCAGGCTGGCCCCTGGGGACAGACTTTCCCCTGGGAGCGTCTGCTGCTCCGCACCACACAAGGAAAAGGAACGTCCCCGCTGCCCCAGTCCAAAAAAAGACTAAGAAAATGTGACAATTCCAGAAAGAAATGCCATAACCTTTGGGTAAGGGGTGCTGCTGACTGAGGCGCTACTACAGTATCCTCTCCTTCCTACGTGCCACCCTCTCCTGCTAGCCTGGGGGAACCCCAGCCTGGCCCCCTTCAAGCCCTGGTGACCCACACGTCAGTTTGTCCCTGCAGGGGGGGGGCACCCCCTCCTCCCTCTGATCCTGGCTTCTGATGGGAGCTCCCCCGCCCCCACCCCCCACTCAAGGGAGAGCATCCCACTCACCAGTGACCAAGGTGGGGTGGGGGCGGGAGGGGCCAGGTTCGCTCTGGCCCCACCCTGGCCTCTGAAGGGGCGTGCACTGCCTCTGGAACTCGGGTCGGACGGCAGGAGGTTCTCCTGGGCGTCTGGGGGGCCTGCGCGGAGTCCTGATCTGGCCGGGCGCGCAGCGCCTCCCCACCGCCTCCCAGGGCTGAGCAGCAGCCAGATCAACTGGGGCGGGGGCGGAGGGCCCCTCCCCACCCGCCCAGGAGGGGGGCGGGCGGCGCGGAAACCTGGGTCCTTCCGGCCCCCACCTTTGAGCAATCGCTCCCCGGACTTAAAGCTGCAGAAAAGGGGAACCGGTGCTGTGCCCCTCCCCCCCACACGGGGGTCTGGTCCTGCCACGGCCCTGGTTCCACGTGGGCTTGGGCGGAAAGTCCGGGGGCAGCCCCGTGGCGTAGGCTCCTCGACTTTCCGTCCTCTACCCCGCTAACCCCATCCTGGACACGCGCGCACACTCACCGGCCGCGCTCCCGAGGCGCCGCGCCGCCGCCGTCCCGCCGCGAGGTCCAGCCCGAGCTCGAGGAGGGGGCGCGGGGCGCATGCGCAGGTCCTCGGCCGCACTTCCCCAAAGCGCGGAGCCGGGACTTCCTCGCGCGGGAGGCGCCCGCCCCGCCCCGCCCGTCGGCCTGCCGGGCGCCCCCGCTGTCCTCTAGGCGCCCAGCCACGCGACGCGGAAACTGGGGGCGTGCGCGGTGCCCCCCTCCCCGCCCTTCTCCACTGGCCTCATTGTGCAGGGTGTCCATGATACTCCTGGCCAGTTTGGTGACACCGCAAGAGCCCCGCCAGGCCCGGTGCCCCAGGTGCCACTTGTCCAGCTCCGGAAAGGACGCAGTCCCTGGAAAGGCTGCCCTCGGCCACACCGTACCCTCCTCCACTTGAGGACGTGGGGTCTACACAAGTAAACTGTGTGGTGCTGGCACCTGCAGGCGCTTCTGCACCCACTGACCCGACCTGAAGAGCTCACATGGTGCCCTCTGCCACCAGTGTCCTGTCCCTCTCAGTGAAGCTCCTTATCCCAGAATGCTTTGGGCCAGGGTCAGGGTGGAGACAGCTTCTAGTACAGAGGCCCAGCCTGCTGCCTTCTTGCCACCTCCCTCTAAGGACCTTTGCTGGGCAGGACTCTGCCCAAGTGCAGGCAACATGGCCAGGTCCCAGTGGGGGGAGACTCTTCCAGGCCAGGTACCAGAGAAGTGAGGAGAGTAGAGAAGCACTTTCAATGGGCAAAAGTCAGGGTGTGGGAGAAACAGGCAAAGGGGGGAGGGGAGGACAGGAAGAGGTGCTGGCTGTCCTCAGTATCAGTGAGACCAGGCAGGGATCAGGGTGGGAAAGGTGCCCACAGCTGGCCATCACCGGCTGGGGAAGTGTCTGTCTGGGCACCTCAGGGCAGAGCCAGCAGTTGACCAGAGGTGGCTGCTGCTTGCTTAGCACGGGGCAGTGCTGAGAGGGAGGGGTTATCACCCCATCTTTACAGGAGACAATCACAATCTGGCTGTTATGCCCCCAGGGAAGTGCAGGGAGGGCGCCCCCTCCCCCCATCACTCTGGCCACTGGGGCCAGCTGGCCTCCCTCAGGCCAGGAACTGGACAGATTCTCACACAGATGCCCTAGGCCCTGCTGACCCCTGGCAGTTCTCACCCCTTTACAGGAGACCCTCCCTCTGGAGAAACGGAGGCAGCAACCTGTCCAAGGTGGCTGGTGATGGTGAGATGGCGTTTGGACTGCCCCTCAACCCCTCACAGCACCGGCACCTCAGGTGCCCTCTCTCAGCACCGGCACCTCAGATGCTGACTCAGCCCCTTGTCTGAGCATTCTCAGTGAGCACCCATGCCTTGCTGTCTGGCTGAGGCTTGTCCTCTGGCCACCTGGCACGGAGCAGACCTGAGTCAGCCTGATGTAGAGTTGCCTTCTCCTTAAGGAGAACTTGAGTGTGTGTTGGGGGGCAGGGGACACATCACCCGGTGAGTTGCCTGGCGGCTCCCTCACCCCTACTCCGTGTTAGAGATACTGAATGAGGCTGTGAGAAGTGGGTCCGGCTGCAGCATGGCTAGGCCTTGATGGCAGGGGTAGTTACTCCCACAGGATGAGCACGCTGCTGCTACTGGACAGAGACTGCCTGCCTCTACCCTGCTTTCCCTCCATCTCCCCTCCCCCCTCCCCCCCCTCCCGCTGCCCCCGTTCCCCAGGAGGGTACAAGCTTCCTGCTGTTCACCCTGCCAGGTGGTCCCACCCTCCACAGTCTGGGCTTGAATCATAAGCCAAGGGCCACAGCAGCTTCAGCAAGGGTGAAGGGTCTGGAGGTGAACTGCCAGGGAAAAGGCTGGAGACTGGGCCGGCCGAGGGAGTGGAGGGGGGTGTCCCAAGAGGGCTCAAGACAAAGGCCAGGCTGGACCCTTCTTGCTGGGCCTACCCTGGCTCCTGGCTTCTGGCACAGTGGTCATATGGCATTCAGTTCCGGCTGCAGCTTCCACTCCCGTCTCCCCAAAGGAGAGGGCTTCTCAGTCTCAGAGCCCCCAACTCTGCTGAGAGCTGAGCCACCAGTGGGGTGGGGAGGGAGAATAAGAAAGAGGGGGATCCCCAGAGCACCTCAGGAGAGCAAGTTCTGGATGCTCCTCACATGGGGGTCCTGCAGAGGCGGCAGTCAGAGCAGGCAGCCTGCCCACCTCTTCAGAGTAGAGATTAAGGGTGCAAAGGCAGACTCACCAAGGGGCCTCACCCAGCCTCCAGAGTCCTCTTGTGCAGGGAGGCTCTTCAACCCCCCATTTGCAGTCACTTCCCCTGCCCAGAATTTGGGTCCCATGTGAGGTCCAATTTTCCCCAAACTACCCTTAATGGGTTGGCTAAGCCAGGCTCTAACCCCCATCTTCAGACTTCAGGGGGCTAAGCTGCCTGAGGAGCAGTGGGCAGTTGGGGGGAGGGGTGGCCATGCCTGCCATACCTTGGTGCTTATCCACTTGTCTCTCTTCACTTGTTGGGGAGCATGGCTGGGAACCCTATGCCTGGGTCAGATTGATCCACCCTCTCCACTTCCACCCAGGGGCCCGGGGGCGGGGGTGGACAGCAGCAAAACCAGCGCTACCTGCCGAGAAGCACTTTATGTGGGGCGGGCGGAGGCTCTGAGAGCGCCCTCAGCGCGGCGGGAAGAGGCTGCCGTCCAGCTCCTCCTCCAGGATGGTCTCCACACGCCTCCGCTGCGAGGGCAGGCGCTGGGGCCGGGCGCGCGCACAGGGCAGGCCCCTCTCCGGCCCTTCTCCTGCCCTTCCCCGCTCCCGGCCCTGTAGGCACCTCTTGCCGGTCCAGAGGGTCTGAGATCCTCCTGGGCTTCAGCAGCGGTGGCAGGAACATCTCTAGTCGGATGGCGGCGCGCGCGGACTTCTGCCGCTGGATGAGCAGCGAGATCTCCTCGGCCTGCGGGGGTTGCGAGTGGCGAGCGAGAAAGCGAGGGAGCGCGGCCCTCGCCCCGGGCTCCCGGTCTACCTCGGCCCTCGGGGCGTGGCCCGCGAGCTCACCCGCATGCGGGCGTAGCGGAGCCGCAGGGCGCGGACGCGCCCGCGGGCCTCGGCCGCCTTGAGCACACCCAGGAGCCGGTCCTGCAGCGCAGGAGGCTCGAGAAGCTGGGTCCACGCACGCGGGTCAGGCATCCGGTCCGTCAGCTCCAGCGACTCGCGCGGGAAGGTGGACGCGGCCGCGCCCACGTCCTCCAGCAGGTCGCCGAAGAGCAGGTGGCGGTGGCGTTGCGCGGGCCCCATGGCCGCCAGCCCCTCCAGCGTCAGTGCCCAGCTTGGCTTGCGGGGCTCCGTCGGGTACACCTCCTTCGGACACTCCTTGGGGAGCCCTGGCCCCGGCGCACCCTTGCTAGCCCGCTCCCGTGGCTCCCGGCGCCCAGCCTCCTTTGTCACTGGTGGCTGCGTCCTAGGGCCCTGCCAGGAGAGTGGTGTCGCACTGGCTTGGCCGCGCCCGCCTTTCTGCCAGGTCTCAGGTCCGGGCCACCGGCCTGTGTTTGTTCTCCTCCAACGTTCCCTTTATCCAACGTCCCCTCCCCGGGGTGGGGTTGCGCGTCCAGTGGTCAACTAAAACTTTGGAAGGGCTCGACTTTTCAGGAACTGCCCTTTCTGCTAGACATTTGGGCGCCGAGAAATCCCCACCTCCACCCCCACCCCAAGTCCAAGTGGATGCCAAGTCGTCGTGCTGGGGACTGCCTAGTGGGCCCCCAGCGCCTGTTGGCAGCAGACAGAGCATTACTCACTCCCTTGGGGGTGGTACTCTGGTGGCCTGGGCTGGTCTTTCACCTTGCTTGGCCCACGGGCAGAGGGGCGGACTGGCCTCCATTGAGAGCCCCACAGGTGGAATGGCCGAGTGGGGCAGTAGTGCTGCCTGTGTATGCCTTAGTGGGCCTATGTGTCTGCATGCTGGTGTGTGTGTGTGTGTGTGTGTGTGTGCCCATGTGTGTGTCCTGGGAGTCAGAGGGGAGTGAGCAGCCGGCTCTGGACCTGTCCCCCTGCAGGGGACCTTGGTTGCAAGGAGGGACAGAGCCCAGGGCTGGGGAGGAGGGTCCCTCTACAGCCCGCCCCCTCCTTTCTGCCCAGTCCCAGCCCACAAGGCTTCAGACCTGACCTTGGGCAATATCCCAACTCCCTCCCCACCAGACCAGCTCAGGGGATGGCCCCTAGCTCCCACCTTCTCCTGTGGCTCCATCCCAACCTCTGACCAGGCTTGTTGGTGTGGTTGCCAGGCAGCGAAGCCCTGCCCCTCCCCCAACCTGGCAGTGGAGCACCCCTCTGTGGGAGCTGAGCTGGGTGTCATGTGCTGAGGGTGCTCCATCTAGCCAAGAGCCCCCTCCCCCATGATGATTGTAGCCTCCTTCTCCCTCTCCACTTCCTCTCCTTCCAGACTCTGCCCCATTCCTGTGTGTGTGTGTGTGTGTGTGTGTGTATTTGTGGGTAATGAAGAGACCACCCTCTTCTGGGACAAGGCTATGGAGCCCCACCTTCTGCAGTGGTAAGTCTAGTGGCCAGGCACCACTCCTGCGGAATCGGGAATTAGGTGGGGTTATGGAGCAGGGCCTCCTTTTGTGGTCTCAAGTCTCAAGGCCCTGAGCCCAACATAATGCCTGCATTATAATTTCCCAATGTGGTTGCTTATTTTATAACTCATTTCTTTATGAATTTCTTCATCAGCTCCATCATGGATTTGGGACTTAACAGCTTCTTCCATACCCCCTTCGTGCTCACACCCCTCTGGGACTGAGTCACTCAGGACAGGACGTGGGGTCACCCCTATGGGATGCACAGTCCTCAGCCTTGGCCCTGGCCACCCCCTTGGGGCCAGTGTGACATGACAAGGCTGGCCCTTTGGGTAGGAGGCTGTGTATTGCTCCCCACCCCAGCCAGCCCGAGTTTCCTGCAGGGAGTTGGTTGCAGCCAGGTCCCAACTGTGTGCGTGGGTCTAATGACACAACCCCGGGGCCTTTGAGGCTGGCCACCTCTTCCAGGCCACCCCAGGGATAATTCTCTTGAGCACGTAAGCGCAGGGCTGGGGCAGAGGTACATCATCTGGGAAGCCAGTTCCTTAACTCTGGCAGGGTCACCATGACCAGCAGATTCCTCACTTCAGCCTGGTGGCCATGTGGGGTGCTGCTCCTGGCGCCTGGTGGAGGGTCTCCGAAAGGAGGACTTGTGACTTTCCCTGCTTATCCCAGTTTTTACGGTGTAGCAAGCTCTGCTGCTCTCTCACAGGCTGGGGGGGAACTGTAATGAGAACACCTGTCTAGGGGAAGGTGCTCCCTGAATTCCGAAGGAAGGCCTTGTCTCGTGTCCCTGGGAGAGCTCCCTGGGTCTTGGCATCCGTCTTCCCCTGGGTCGAGGACAGCAGTGCTCAACCTTCCTAACACCTCGACCCTTTCATGTCGTTCTTCATGTAGTGGTGACCCCCAACCATAACATTATTTTCATTGCTACTTCGTAACTGTCATTTTGGTGCTGTGATGAATCAGGCAACCCCTGTGAAAGGGTCATTCGACCCCCAAAGGGGTCGTGACCCACCAGTTGAGAATCGCTGCTCTAGGCGGTCCTCGGCTGAGAGCTAGTTCCAAAGAATGTGTTCTGCTCTGAACTCTTCCTTGGTAGTGGTGACTCTCATTTATCATTATTATTTTTATCCATTTTATTGTGAATTCATTGAAAAAATTACAGATCAGATCGCCAGTTTTACATTTAGAAATTCATATACTTACATTGTGTTTCAACTCATCCATGGAAATCCCCTCAACATCCCATCGCTTATTCCTGTGCTAATCTGGGTTGACTAGAGAAACAAATCCAGATACACTCATGTGCGTAAGAGAGAGCTACATATCACATAGCAATTGGCTATTAAGAAAAGATCCCAGCCCAGCCCAGTCCATAAGTATGAAATCAGTCCAGAAATCCAATACTAGTCCATACATTCCTCTTCAGACTCACGCAGCACCTGCAATGATGCTGATGGCAGGAAGATCACAGGCCAGTGGGTGAACTGACTCCATGTGGCTGGTCAACAGGAACGACAAGCAGAGAGAGAGCGCATGTCCCACCTCCAAGGAGGAAGAGAGGAAGTACCTGCATGCTCATAGAAAGGTCACATTCAGAAGGAGGGATCACCAGGCTGTGACCTGACTGACAGACTAGATTCCACCCCTTCACCCTTATTTATCAAGTCAACGTGAAGTTGGGTAAGTACCACATTCCTCTTTCTCTGTTTCTATCCTTCCCTCTTTCCTAATGCTCAGAACTTGTTTTTGAGTTGATCCTGCCCTTTTCACCTCGAATGGTTGATTGTACCAGCACCCCCGTGGGGAGTTCAGTCCTAGACCAGAAGGGTGAGTAGGTGTATAGTCCTGGGGTTCTGACTGTCCCTATGGGTTCTGGTCCACATTTTCTCCCACTCCATCCAGGGTTATTTCCTCACCTAAAAGTGAGGTAGGGCCATCATTGGGGGTTCCACGAGTCTCCACCTATCCACTTCTTACCATTTTGATTTTTGCTGCATGCTTGTCCCTCACTCTCTCCAGGACCTTTAAACGGAATCCTTTTCAGAGCAGTCAGTAGTGGTAAGCAGGCACCGTCCATCCTTCTGTCTCGGGCCTGGGGCTGCTGTCTCATTGCGTCCATGCGTCCGTCTGTCTCCTCACCCTTTCCTCCAGGTGGGCAGAGATTAACATTTGCACCTTGGATAACCACTCACAAGCTTTGAAGACCTCAATCCCTCCTCACTAAAGTAAAATGTAGACCACTGCCATTATGAACTATGATATGTCAACTTGACCTTGGTGTCCCTGAGGCTGTGGCCCTGAACCCATAGGCCCTGCAATTCAGTCCCTCAAGGTGTTTGGTAATGTCTAAGAAGTCTCATAACTTTGCTCCCTGTATGCCCCACCATGTTCATGGATATACTTGTAGCAAATGTAAGTACACATATGCAAATAGCCTGTGCATATTCATGGGTGTATGTGGTTCTCCTGCCGTCCCTGTGCAGCCTGTGTGTCTATCCAAGCATCTACTGGACATTGCAGGATTGTTTACGTAATAGTCGTTACTTTTGTTGCTTCTAACTCTTTAAAACAACAACTTTGAATTAATTAATTATTGGATTAGGTGAGGGCTTAAGGAGTAGGTCATCATTTTGTATTTAACAACTTGTCACACCTCCTGGTGCCTTGCCCTGTCCCTCCATTTCTTCTCATCTCCCTCTTATAGCATATAGATTCCCTCTTCATCCAAGTTAGCACCCAGATGCCCGCTAGCGTATTGCTTCCCATCCCCACCACTGGTAACCATCAACGTTTCTTTTGGTATGAAAGCTTTTACATTGGTTTATTTTAAACAGCGCTGTCACACGATGCTCATTCTTTTGTGTTTGTGTAACTTTGTGTAACTCAGCATACTGTCCTCCAAGTCCATTGATGACGTCAGGTGTTGCGTCACTGCTCTGTAGGGATAAAGAGCATTACAGTGTGTCGGCTGTACCCAGGCCTGTCTGTCTTTTCTCTCCCAGTGCATGTTTACATGGTTCCACCTTCTTGCTATTGTGCTGTGATGAGCAAGGGGTACAGATACCTCCTTGCACTGCGTTCTTTATTTCCTTAGGGTGCACCCCAGGTAGAGGGCTGGCTGGCTCACGTGACATTTCCCCTCCCAATTGTTTGAAGAAGCGTCGGTCCACCCCCTCAGTGGACAGACCATGTTACAGTCCCACCAGCAGTGTCGGAGGGCTCCACCCTCGCAAGAGTTTTTGATGGCCTACTCTCTACTTATCTTCACTTTGCTCTGCATGTGGGTTGAGGTGGGACCTCCTGGTTGTTGTGACTTGCATCTCCACTGGCTAGGGCTTGGGAGGGACTCTCCATCTGTTTGTTGGCCGCCTGAGTGTCTTCTTGGGTGAGGTGCTTGTTCGTGTTCATTGCTGCTTGGTGTTGAATTGAGCTGCTCATCTTTTTCTCCTTGAGGTGTTGACATTTTCTGTAGACTTTAGAGATTATTCCCTACTCTGATATGCCACTGCCCAGTCATTTCCTCCCCACCCCCACCCCACCCCCTGTCTGTGGGTGCTTTTTCCCTCTTTTGGTGAAGACTTTAGATGCACACAAGTGTCTGACTTTTAGGAGGTCCCAGGCATCTCTTTTGTCAGCTGCTGTGTGCATATTTTTCACTGTTTGATCATGTGTTGATGACATGTATTAAGGCCCCTAAGTTTGTCCCTCTGTTTTCATTAATGATCTTTACAATTGTAGGGTTTGCATGTAGGTCTTCAATCCATCTTGGGTTCATTTTTTTTATATGGCGTGAGGTACAGGTCCTGTCTCATTCTTCTGCAATTGGAAATCCAATTTTGCCAGCACCGTTTGTTGAAGAGAATCTCTCTTCTTCCCCATTTAACGTCTTTCAGCCCTTTGTAAGAATGTCTCTTGGAAATAGATTTAGTTCTGGGTTTTCTATTCTGTTCCATCGGTCCGTGAATCTCCCATTGTCCCAGTCACAGGCCTTTGGACGACTGTAGCTAAGTAGTAGGTTGTGAATCTCCTGTCTTTGGACGACCATGGCTGAGTAGTAGGTTGTGAGGTTGAATGTACAGGGATCCTACTTTCTTGTCTCTTTTTCTTTTCCGTTTAATTTTCCTTTTTTTCTTTAGTATTGGTGGTAGTTACATAATTTCAGGTCAACTTGATAAATAAATGCAGGGATGGAGTTCAGACTGTCCATCAGGTCGCAGCCTGCTGATGCCACCTTGTGGGCATGGCCTTCTCACGAGGGTTCTGGGAACTTCCTCTCTTTCTCTCTGCCATCATCCTCCTGTTGACAAGCCAAGTGGAGACGTTCTTGACCTTCCAGAGCCCCTCTCTGTGCTTCAGAGCCACACTCAGAGAGCTGGAGGAGCCACGTGGAGGGAGACTCACCCCAGTGCTGAGACGCTTCCACCGCCATTGGATCCAGAAGACTTTGCACCCACTGGCCTGTCGATCATCTTGCTGCCATTTGCATCATTGCATGTGACTGCATGAGTCTGAAGAGGGATTTATGGACTATTATTGGACTCATAGGCTGATATCAGTCTTATGAACTTGATTTGGAATGGATTGGCATGTTTCCTCAATATGTAATTGGGATAAAGCCCCTCTCTTACACATAGATATGTGTCCCTAGATTTGTTTCTTTAGTCAACCTGGCCTACCACAGTAGTGCTTCTTTGAGTATCCTGGGCCTCTTTCTTTGCCAAAAACAGTTGGTGATTATTTTCTGTCTCTTTAAAGAATGATGCTGGAACATGTGTGTTGATTGCTCTGGGTAGTAATGATCTCTGTCTGTCGGATTTCGTACTCCGCCATGCTACTGAATCTTTCGATTAGTTTCAACAACTTGCTTGCCAAGTCTTTGGGATTTTCTAGGTATGGGATCATGTCTGCAAGTAGAGAGGGTTTTGCTGCTGCTTTGTCCATTTGGATGCCTGTAAATTGCTTCCTTGCTTGGGAATAAGGGTGGTGACAAAGGGCATCCCTGTCTGGCTTCCATTCACAACTGGAAAGAGTGGTTGCAGTTTCATCCCATTGAGGGTAATGTTGGCCATTGGCTTGCACACATGCCCTTATCTTACTGAGGGTCTGCCTTCTGTTCCTACTGACTTGAGTGTTTTTATCAGGAATTGGTGTTGGAAATTGTCAAATACCTTTATGTGTTAATTGATACGATCATGCGGTCCTTTTTCCTTTGTTTTATTTATGTGGTGGATTACACTGTTTCTTTTTTTTTTTTAATGTTGCATACCAGGAATGAATCCTACTCGATCATGATGTATGATTTTTTTGATTCATTGTTGTCTTCTATTGGCTAGAATTTTGTTGAGAATTTTTGTAACTATGTTCACAAAGGATATTGGTTTATAATGTTCTTTTTTTTTTTTTTTAGTGATGTCTTTGCCTGCTTTGGGTATTAGGGTTATACTTGATTCAAAAAATTAATCTGGGAGTTTCCTATCTTTTTCTGGAATGGTTTGAGTAAAATTGTGTCAACTCTTTGAATGTTTAGCAGAATTCGCCAGTGAAGCTATCTGGGCCCAGACTCTCTTTTTCTGTGGTTGTTAGGAGTCTTTTAAATGTCTTAATCAAGCTCTCCTTTTGTTATAGGCATGTTCAGCTTTCTCTCTCTCTCTCTCTCTCTCTCTCTCTCTCTCTCTCTCTCTCTCTCTCTCTCTCTTTCTTTCTTTCGCTGAGAATATCCAGCACATTATTTCAAAGTGGCAAAAGTCAGGGCAATGTGAGAGAAAAGCAATAACAAAAAAGAATAAAAGTGACAGCTACATACACTGATAGACTTGCTTGGGGGCATACCATTCCCAGTGTATCTGTCAAGGGGCCAAGACAGCAGCCTCACAGACTAGGGTATTTTGTGCATTACAGTGTACAAAGCAGAAAGGTTTTTCCTGTGAGTGGCTGGAAGGCATCTGTATAAGGTCCATCTCGATGTGAACCGGAAGGACGGTGTCCTTCATTAGCTCGAGCCCTCCTTTTTGGCAGCAGTAGTCTCAGTGGGAGCTACTTCCTCTAACACTTCTGGTGTCTCCTTTTCTTCCTCAGCATCGTGACCATCCTGGGGATAGAGATCGGGTATTTCTTCAGGCACTCCTGCATGGCCCGGAACTGGACATGACCCCTGGACATCCTCCAAGCAGGAGTGGAGGCAGGAAAAGGCAGACTTGAACTGCCTGGAAGTTCCTCTCAGGCATGGGCAGTTCCAGGCACTGTCTCCATTTGGCAGTATCCATCCGTGCTCCTTGTACCAGTGGTTGGGGTCACCAGCCACCAGTTCTGCATTGCTCCGATTTTCGTGGTCTCCTGTAGTAGTCACAAACAGGATCGATCTGCTCCTTCCCTTCTTGCTGGCAATAGGCCATGGCGGCAGCCCTCAGTCAGATTTCGAAATGGGAGCAGCGGTAATGGCTGTGACCTCTGTATGTCCAGCTTTTCTAATTTAATCTGCATAGGTGGTGTTTTTCTATTAATTTGTCCATTTCTTCTAGGTGTTCACATTTTTGGGGTGATAGTTTTCCATGGTGGTGGGGTTAGGTGGCCTTGAGCCTGTTCGCCCTCATACCTGCCCTGTGTCCCACAGAAGGGACGGCCGCCTCTGCAGCAGCCCCCCGGTTGTTGGGCTGGGGTCCATTGTTGCAGCCACTGTCAATCCATCTGGTCAAGGGTCTCCCCACCTTTTGCTGACCCTCACTTTACAAAGCCTCTCACCTGAGAGGCACTTCAAAGATGCGAGCCACAGTCCTGCCCTCCTCACTTCTCAGGAGTGTTTTCACTGGGCTGTTCCACAAGACAACGTTGTTCAAACACACCAGTTCTTCAGCCTTTCTTATTGGCTGTACAATTTTCACATGCAGATGAAGAGATGGAAAGTGAAAAAAAAAAAAAAGAGAGAGACTGAAAATGGTTTGGGCCAGGCGCACTTAGTCCTCAAAGTGATAGCTTTGCTTGTTAACATCTCAAAGATGTCATACCCAATATGCCCTTTAATTTAAAAAAAAAGTCATTTTATTGGGGGTTATTACATATATTATAACAATCCATAAATCAATTATATCAAGCGAACTTGTACAGATGCCGCTGTCATCATTTTCAAAGCAATTGTTCCTCTTGAGCCCTTTGATATCAGCACCTCTTTATTCCTCCCACCTACCCTACTACCCTCGTGAACCCTTAATATATTGTATATTATTATAATTATTTTTCATATCTTACACCATCCTGTCCTTTGATTTTTTTTTTTATTGCTGCTTACCTGAGCATTGATTGCAGATCAGAGCAAGATGAGATAGTCTCTCCATTTACCGTGGCGTGTTGTCTCGTGGGCCGGTGGTGAGAATGTTGGTCCCCTTCATGCAGGATTGCAATCCATCCTGAAGGCTGCAGCCTGGGGTTTCCATCAGCAAGTGCTTCAAGTCCTCCTCAATTTTAGAAAGCAAGATTGTGTCACCTGCATATTGCAGGTTGTTAATGAGCCTTCCCTTCTCGGTCACTCTCCTGTTCCCTTCAGTTGGCTGTGATGTGACATCGCCCATTTAATTTCTCACCTGTGTCAGGTGCAGCTTCTCTTCCGTCTTCTTTGTTAGAGTTGCCAATTGTTTGCTCATGTTCTTAATCCTTCCAAAAACCAACACATTGCCTCGATTGATTCTTTCTGTTGTTTTTCTGTTTCATTAATTTCTGTTTCAGTCTTTATTTCTCTTTTCTTCCGGCGGTCGCGGGGCTTATTTTGCTGCTCTTGTAATTGTCGTGGATGTTGGGTGGAGGTGTTCATTTGGGTTATTTTCTCCCTTCTTGTATGTGTTTTTTATTCCTACCAAGCCCCTCTGAGTACTGCCTCAAAAGCTGTCAATATGCTGTGTTCTTGTCTTACTCGAATCAGGAATTTTTTACACTTAATTTTTACTTTTTCTCTTACCCAATAGTTTTTTATGTAAAGAATTACTAAAGTTTTATGTACCTGATTTCCCCTCCTTGATCTTTCTATTGCTGATTTTTAATTTGATAGCACTCTGATCTGAGAAGATGCTTTGTCATAGATTTACGTTTCCAAATTTGAGGCTCTTTTTGTAGGTTCACACATGGTCTCTCATGGAAAATGTGCCCTGTGTGCTGGAAGAGAATGTATACAGTTCTGTTTTGAGTGGAGTCCGGTGCATAGTCCATGAGGCCAAGTTGCTCGATTGTGCTGTCCAGTCCTTCTGTGTCTTTGTTGAATTTCTTTCTAGTTGTTTTAGGTTTTATTAAAAGTATTGCATTATTGTGGAGTGGTCTATTTCTTCAAGTCTGTAAGATTTTGGTTATTGTATTTTGAGGTCCCTTCATTGGGCATATAGATATTTATTATGATGATGCCATTTTGTTCAATGACCCTTCAATCATTAGTTAATGCCGTTTTTTTGTTCTCCTGTGTTAGATTTTGGCTAAAAATCTCTTTAACTAGAAATTGATATTGCCACTCCCACTCTCTTTTGATAGCTGTTAGCTGACGATACTTTTTCCATTCCTTTGATTTTTAGTCCATTTTGGTTTTGGAGTCTAAGGTGTGTCTCTTGTGGACAGTTTATAGATGAGTTCTATCTTCTTACCATTCTGCTGCTCGCTGACTCTTGGTTGGCACCTCAACTGTTTACATCTAGTAGGAGTATTTGTAGGTAAGGAGCCATACTGGTGTAGTGGTTATGCACTGGGCTGTGCTCTGCATGGTCAGCAGTTTGAAACCGGCAGCAGCTCTGTGGCAGAAAGACTGGGCTGTCTGCACTGGTGAGCAGTCTTGGAACCCACAGCTGGGTGGTATGAGTCAGCATTGGCTCGAGGGCAGTGAGTTTTTATTATTTAAATTTTTTTATAATATGAATTCTGTGCTGTGTGCTGATCCTGATGGATTCTTCATTACACCTCATGGTCTCTGCTGACATCATTCTGTTCACTGGTTTTCTTGTCATTTTCTTCATTGGCATTCTGTCAGTGTTTCCTAAATCTTTCTCATTTCTCTCATTCCTATTTTGATGAGGTTTAGTTATTTTCTTTGAGGTTACTCTGCAATTACTTAATTTCTTCCTCAGTTTAAAAATGTCTGTTCTATCTTTTAAAAAATCATTTTATTGGGGGTTCTTACAGCTCTTATCACAATCCACACATCCATCCATTGTGTCAAGCACATTTGTACATTTGTTGCCATCATCATTTTCAAAACATTCTCCTACTTGAGTATTTGATATCAGCTCCTCATTTTTCCTCTGCCTCCCCTGCCCTCCCTCCCTCATGAACCCCCCAATAAATTATAAATTATTTTCATATCCTACATTGTTTGCTGTCTCCCCTCACCCAATTTTTTGTTGTCCGTCCCCCTGGGAGGGGGTTATATGTGGATCCTTGTGATCAATTCCCCCTTTCTCCACTCACCTTCTCCTTCTCCTCCTGGTATCTCTAGTCTTATTATTGGTCCAGAGTGGTTTATCTGTCCTGGATTACCTATGTTGTGGGCTCTTTATCTGTAGCAGCTGTACATGTTCTGGTCTAGCCAGATCTATAAGATAGAATTGAGGTCATGATGGGTGTGGGGATGGGGAGGGGGAAGCTTGGAGGAAGCATTAAAGAACTAGAGGAACGTTGTGTGTTTCATCGGTGCTATACTGCACCCTGACTGGCTCTTCTCTTCTTTGTGACCCTTCTATAAGGACAATTGTGTGCACAATTGTCTACAGATGGGCTTTGGCTGTCTGTTTTATCTTGAAATCAACTTACTTCTCTACTCAAAGGCTATGTAACTACACTGTTTACTCTATGTACTCTGTAGGTATCTAAATTACAAATTGATACCTCTGGCTCCCTATTTTCAGCCTTATAGGTTCGCTTTACTTAGGATACTCCGTATCTGGATTGACTTCTAGGTGTTGTTATCATCTCTGTGAATCTCAGGCTGCTCGCTGCCAATTTTTAATCTCTTTTAAAAGAATTTACTGTAGTATCTGTTGTAAGGTTGGCCTATTTTTTTAAGCCAATTCCTTTAACTTCTGTTTATCTGGAAATGTCCTAATAACGCCGTCATGTCTGAGGGACAATTTTGCTGGTATAGAAGTCTTAGTTGGTGACTGATGTTTTCTTTCAGAGCTTTGTATCTCATTGCTTTCTTGCCTGCATGTTGTCTACGGAAAATCTGAATTTAGTCAGGTGACCAGACGTCCCGCTTTGGGTGGGACAGTCCTGATTTTGAACAATTTTCCCCGTGTCCCGCAGCATTTTAAAAAAGTCCCCATTTTTGGAAAGAATGCACGACAAGCTAGGGTATACGGTTTTCGGCTGCCATGTGGCTATTTCGCCAGGATATGAGTTTTATCAATGGTGTCCTGCTGGTGTTCCGCTTTACCAATGTTAAGATGAGTCTTCTTGTAGGTAACAGTATTTTCCCCACTCTGATCACAGGATTCTTTCCTTATCTTTGGTTCTGAAAAGTTTGATTGCTATATGTCATGGTGATTTTCTTGTGGGGTCTACTAGGTGTGTGGTCGTTCAGCTTCTTGAATGCTTATCTCCTTGTCTTCCCACAATATTAGAGGTGTTTTTTTTGGTTTGTTTTGAAGAGGTGGATTTTAACCTGTCAATCAGGTCGCAGCTTGATGACCTAATTTGGAGGTGTGACAGATAAAGAGCTCACCAGTGGCTGGACCCACTCTCTCTCTGCTTCACATTCACAAGCCACATGGAGCCACGCTGATGGCAGCCAGAGTCGTGGAGATGCTTGCACCACCACTAGATCCACAAGACTTTTCACACACTGGCCTGTGATCTTCCTGCACAACACATCCTTGCATGGGGCTGCATGAATCTGAAGAGGACTTCATGGTCTAATATCGGATTTGTGGGCTAATATCGAACTCACAGCCTTAATCTGGACTGAGCTGGGTTGTTTTATTGATGCATGATTTCTTCTCTTACACATACATATGAGTGTCTCTGGATTTGTTTCTCTAGTCAACCCGGCCTAACACAACTAGCAAGCTGTTTGCTCCATTTTATTGACTATGCAAAGACGTCCAACGGTGTGCACCATTCAAAGCAATGGATGGCCTTTAGAAGACTAGTCATTCTCGAACACTTCATTGTGCTCATGGGGAACTTGTGTACGGATCACGAAGCAGTTGTGTGAACACAATACTGCATGTTTTCAAATCAAGAAGGGTGTGGGTCAAGGCTGTCTCCTCTTAGCATACTTGTTCAATCTGTGTGCTTAGCAAATCCTCGGGGAGGCTGGGTTGTCTGAAGAAGAATGCAGGATCAGGATTGGAGAAAGGCCTGTTGACAACTTGTGAGCTGCAGATGACGCCACCTTGCTTGCTAGAAGTGAGGTGGACTTGAAACACTTGCTGATGAAGATCAAGAACTGTGGCTTTCACTATGGATTACAGGTCAATGTCAAGAAAACCCAAATCCTGGCGACGAGACTAATCGATGGAGAGAAGACTGACGCTGTCAAGGCTTTCGCCTTGCTCCACAGTCAGTGCCCTGGGAGCAGCCGTCAAGAGGGCAAATGACACAGTGCACAGGACCTCTCTCAAAAAATCTTGAAAAATGAGGCTGTTATTTTGAGGACTAAGGTGTGCCTGATCCAAGCCATAGTATTTTCAGTCGCCTCATATGAATGTGAACGTTGGACACTGAATCAGGAAGACCAAAGACGCATCGATGCACTTGAACGCTGGCATTGGGGAAGAGTGCTGAACGCACCAGGGACTGCCAAGGAGCAGACACCTCTGGTTGGAAGACTCTGTGTGACACACTATGGTCATGTCGTCAGGAGAGAATAGTCCCTGGAGAAGGACAGCACACTGGGTGGAGTCAAGGGTGACACAGTGGCTGCAATTGTAGGCTCAACCTTACCAACAGCTGTGAGGATGGAGCAGGACTGAGCGGTGTCCCTTCTGCTGTGCATGGCGTTGCTGGGGTGGGACTGACTCAACACCTAACACCAGCAGAGCCCTCTGAAGTGGACAGCTTATTGCTTCTTTGTCGTTTGCTCTTTGTCTGGAAGCATGGCTAAGACCTGTTCACCTTGGGCGACCCTGCTGGTCTCTGAAGTACCGGCAAGGTAGCGTCCAGCATCCCAGCAACTCACAAGCCACCACAGTGTGGCAAACTGACATACAAGTGGTGGTCGCAGGTATGTGAGGCGATTGAAAATATCATGGCTTGAGTGAGGCACACCTTCGCCCTCAAAGGGATGCCCTTGCTCTTGAAGACTTTCAAGGGGTCCTGTGCAGCAGATTTGCCCAAATTGAACTCGTTTGGTTCTTGACTGTTGCTTCCATGAGTATTGACTATGGATCCAAGTAAAATGAAATCTTTGAAAACTTCAGTCTTTTCTCCTTCTATCATGGCGCTGTCTGCTGAGCCAGTCCTGAAGACGTTGGTTTTCTGTATGTTGAGTTGTAATCCATGTCGAAGGCTGCAGTGCTGACCTTCATCAGAAGTAACTCATGTCCTCCTCCATTTTAGCGAGCAAAGCTGTATTGTTTGCATATCACATTGACGAGTCTTTCCTCAATCTTGATGCTGAGTTTTTCTTCATATGGTCTGATTTCTCCGATTATTTCCTCAGCGTACAGACTGAATCGATATTCAATTTCTTGATTTTAACCCACAGAGCAGTCCCTGGTTTTGCCTCATTTTTTTTACACCACAAATTTGATATTTATTCTTGCTTCAATATTAGCAGAATAGTTCGGTGGGGCTCTTTTCAAAGTGATGTTTTACCCTTTGTTTGGTCAAATCATTTTATTGGGGGCTCTTATAGACCTTACGGCACTCCATACATTGGTTGTCTCTAGCATGAGTGACTGTCTCTCGGTCCATGCACAGGTTCCATGGGAATTAAATGAAGCGTTGTAAAACTCACATTCTCCTCAATATAAGCCATCATTTGTTATGACCCACACAATCAAATACCTTTGCATAGTCAATAAAACACAAGTAAACAACTTGTCCGAATTGTTGCTTTCAGCCAAGGTCCACCTGCTGTTAGCAATGATCTCCCTCCTGTGCACGCCCTCTTCTGAACCCAGCTTGCATTTCTGGGAACTCCCTGTGTTGAGCTATCACTGGAATGGTTTTTTAATTATTTTTTTTGGGGGGGTACATTATTTGAATCTGATATTAATGACACTGCTCTATTATTCGACATTCTGTTGGGTGACCTTTCTTTGGAATGGGTTACACATATGGGTATGTTCCAGTCGGTTGGCTGGATAACTGTCTTCCAGTTTGGAGGGCATCGGCTTGTGAGTGCTCCCAGTGCTTCATCAGCTTGTGGAGACATCTCCACGGGCGCCTGTGAGTTCCTGGCGCTGGGCACATTTGTACATATGTTGCCATCATCATTCTCAAAACATTTCCTTTCTACTTGAGCCCTTGGTATTGGTTCATTTGCCCTTAGAATATTTCGATTTTGCAAATGAGGCTTGAATTTTTTCTTCAATCCCTTCTGCTTGAGAGATATTGAATGTGTCCTTCCCTGTTTGGGTCTCATACTCCAGGCCTTTGCAGATTTCATTATTGTTTATTTTACACGTTTCATTATGATACTTTGTCTTTTCAATCTGCCCTCCGGAATGATCTGTTCAGCTCTTTTACTTCATAATTTCTTCCATTTGCTTTATCTGCTCTACATTCAAGAGCACCAACAATGGTAGAGAAAAAGAAAAAGCTAAAAATGCAATAAAGCTGTGGAGAAAACAAAAGCAGTCAGGAGAACAGTAAAGAAATGAACTATGGGAAAAGAAAGTCAAACGTATTAGGAAGGGATCGAAGAAAAGAGTAAGAAGCCAGAAATGAAAGACAAGGAAAGGGAAAACAAAACTCAACAAAGGACAGAGACGACTGTGGGTCGAAGGGGGAGGTAGGGCTCCCTCTGCTTACAGGGTGGGCTGGGAGGGGCGGGACACAGGCCCTACACGGGGTCCTGCCAGGCTGTATGTCACCAGGGGTCAGGATCAGCCCTGGAAGGAGTTCTTGCAGCCTCAGATGGTGTTTACGATCAGGGTTCTTGTTTCCGGAAGAAACTCTTACCGTGTGGGGGCAGGGCAGCGGGGTACAGAAGGAGTCCCTGTCCATCCAGGGAGGCCAGTGACCAGGCGGTCTGATGGGGAAGGGGGTGCCAGTAGGTCCACAGAGGTGCGGCACCCCAGAACTGAGCCGTCCTGTTGGGGTGGAGCTGGGGTGGAGGCAGCACGTCACCTGGCGGTCGGTGGGGGTGGTGAGTGGGGATGCTGGACACACGTCGGGTGGCCACTTTTCCTGTCACAGCGCAGTGCACCAGGCCGATGGCAAGAGTCCACCGTGGCTGCGCCTTGTCTCCTTGCCACTGTTGTTCAGCGTCCACACTCGGTCCTCGTTCCCTGCTCTGCCACTGCCCTCCCCTTTGGGGCGCAGGGGTCCAGGGCCAGCCTCGCCGAGGCCTTTGGTTGCGAACCCCGAGGCCGCCGGTCCGCCACTTTGCCGGAAGCCCTCTCGTCTTCTATTGTTTAAAAAGAGACTGTTTTATGGAACGATCAGGAGGACGGTGTACCCCTCCCGTGTGGGAGGAGGGTATGGTCAACGGCTTCCGTGCAGTTACAGCCAAGAGCGAAGCCCAGGGAGCCGGGACTCTAGGCCCCGTCCTGCCCGGGGAGGGGGCGGGGGCTGCGCAGCCTGGGGGCCATAGCTGCCCTCCTTCCTGCCTGGTGCCGCATCGCTGTGCTGTGCGGTGCCATCCATCCGGGGTGGGCCTTGGTGCTGGCTGAACAGGCCTGGGGGTCCCCTCGGGGCTGGGCCGGAGGCTGGACCACCCCTGGAGGAGCGCTCCCCCTTGGGTGCTCTGAACTCGCCGTGGATGGAAAGCCGGTGACCAGAGTGCGTCTGCTGGTGCCGTGTGTGCACTGCGGAGTAAGAATTCGGTTTGCGCCTAGGTGACTGCAGCGTTTCGCACGGCATGGCAAAACGGACAGGCTAGGATTTTGTACAGTCGAGGCAGTTCAGTGCTCAGCTGCGAATGGAGGGCGACGGTTCAAGCCCACCGGCTGCTCTTTGGGAGAAAGACGAGGAAGAGTACTTCCCCGAAAGTGTCCCCCCTCGGAAACCCACCAGAGCATTTTGGGG
Source organism: Tenrec ecaudatus (assembly GCF_050624435.1). Lineage (NCBI taxonomy): Eukaryota > Metazoa > Chordata > Mammalia > Afrosoricida > Tenrecidae > Tenrec > Tenrec ecaudatus. Next base: position 141,988,772 of record NC_134541.1, on the reverse strand, counting down.
CCAACCTCGAGGGTCACTAGGAGTCGGAATTGACAGCAGTGGTTTGGGTTTTTTTTTTAAATCATAGTTTAAATGATAAGGATATGATAATTTACTTACGATGAAACTCAAAATTGTCAGACTGCTTCACCTAGGGGGCCACTGTGGATTATCTGTAGGGGTTACTGCGGGTGGGCTGCGGGGGTCGCAGTAGTCACCCATTCCTGGTGCCAGGGGGGTGTTCTGGGGCACCTAAGAAGGGAAGGAGGATGGGAGCGGCCTGCAGTCCCACTCCAGGTGAGGCAGCCGTGAGGTGCACCCCCAGTGTGGTGTCTCTCCCTCAGGCACCAAGCTCTTGGGAGGCTCGTGCGTAATCCGCAAGCACAGTGGGTGATCTGTGGACGCCTGTGCACTGTCACTGTGTGTCCTGAGCTGTCCCTGGAGTGCTTTCAGAGACACGCTTCCTGTGCCACTGCTGATGCTATGTTAGCCTGTGGGTGATGGGCGAATTGTGCCTCCAACAGCTATGTCAGCCCCACCTGTCTCTGAACGTGGCCTTGGCTGCAAAGAGGGCCTTTGTGATAGTCCTGTGAGATCAAACCTGAGTCAGAGCCCCAGTGGGGAGCCCCTGAGGGAAGATCCCTCCAAGCCAGCAGCCGTGGGACCAGGCAGGACCTGCCCCTGTAGACATCTGGGAGCTTGTGGCCCTGCGGCACCTGAGTCCTGACCCTCTGCTTCCGGAGCCGGGGGAGAAGCTGCTGTCTCGGGAAGCCCTGAAAGCCATGCTAGTGTCAAGCCCAGCTTCCCCCGGTCTGTGTGGGGCCCCTGCTGCCCCTTCCTAGCTCCGAGGGCTCCCAGTCCTGGCCACCTGACAGCCAGGGAATGGCTGTGTCCTCGGATGAGATGTCCGCCCCCGGGAACTCTGCAGAATGTGAAGTTCACAGTGGGGACAAGGGCAGGGCCCTGGGGGGTGTGAGGTGAGGGGTGCAGATGGCACACAGGCAACCTCGGGTACCATACCTGGTCAGGTCAGGTTCACCACTCAGCTCTGAGGGATGGCAGCAGGACTGCTTGGTTGTGGGCCCCTTCTCCACCATAACCCCTCCTTCCTCCAGCTTATGGGGGGAGGGCGGGTAGAGAGTCTCAGAGGCACCGGTGGTGCAGGTGGTGAGGGGACACGGTGGCCTTCCAGGTCCCACAAGTCCACCCCAGCTGGACTCCTGGGCTAGGTGCTGGTCTGAGGGCAGCAGGGGTTGTAGGCAGGTGGCCATGGGCCTAGGGCCAGCTGAGGCCTTGGGGGCAGCTGTGGGTCCAAGGACTGCTAGGGCCTTGGGGGCAGCTGTGGGGGGCTGTGGGCCCAGGGACAGCTGGGGCCTTGGGGACAGTTGTGGGGACTGTGGACCTGTGTGTGCTGGTGTGTCCCTGTAGACCACACTGTGCCACAAGCATACTAGGTGCTTTTGGTGTGTGTCCTGCTTGTGCTGGCCCCCGAGTGTGCACCGTGTCTGTTCAATGTGGGCCTGTGTGTCCCCACCCATGTGTGGCTTTGGTATGTCCCCGAGTGACCCACACACATGTCTGTGGCCATGGCACGTGTCTCTACACGTGTCCTGCACCTTGGACACAGCAAAGACACAGACATGAGTCCTAGGAGACAATGTGGGATGCCAAGTCCTGGGTGTCTGCATTGCCACGTCCAGGTATCCTAGCGACAGGGCTCCTTGTATCCTAGCAACCAGGTCCCCATCCTTGAGGAGGGAGGTTGCTCTGTGTTGAGTCCCTTCAAAGCCACAGGGGAAGCAGCCCTGTGACAGGGTGGTGTCAGTGACTCAGGTCAGAGGTCAGTGTGTGGCCTTGGCCCCTGGTGTCCATCTGAGTCAGCTGCACGTGCGCACCCTAGCAGATGAGCCAAACCCACCTCTGTGCCCCCCACCCACGTGCACGTGCTGGAGAGGGGCCGGTCCCAGGGGCACAAGGTCTGGCTGTGCCCTGGGCTGAGCAGCTGAGGTTTCAAAGGCTGGGGTCCGGCAGGGCGCAGGTACTGGCAGGGGGTGCGGGGAAGCTGGGCAGGGGGTAGCTGTGCTCTGGAGCCCCGGGCAGTCTCTTGAGGTGACATGAGAGCACCCGCCACCCTTCCCCGCTGGGACTCACTGTCCACCCTGCATCTGGTTCTGGCATGTCTGTGGATTGGAACCTGTCCGTGTGTCTGTCACCATGTCCATATGTCTATCCATGTCCTTGTGTCTGAGCCTGTTTCCACGTCCATGTGTCTGTGTGCTGAGCCCGTTTGTGTTCATGTCTGTGGGTGCGTGTGCTGAGTGGCATGCCTGTCTATCTGGGTCTATGGGGCCCCATCTGTCGTCTCTCTGTATTCCTTCATCTGTCTACTGTGTGGGGTGAGGTGAGCCTTCTCTACACGCTCCCCCTCCAGCCCACGTGGCCCCTCCCCTCCCCCCCCCTCCAAGCGGCAGCTCAGCAGCGACTGCGTCTGACTCTGGCGTCTACAGAGAAGATCCAGCTGCCGCTGCTGCCACCAGCACTGCAGCAGACCACTCAGTGCTTGGGGAGGGGCCTCCTGCAGCCCCTCAGCACTCCAGCCCCTAGCCTCGCCTGCTTGAAACCTGAACCCCACATCCCAGCACTGACCCACCCCCACCCCGACAAGGTGAGCACCTGAGTCTGCAGAGGGGGTTGGGTGGTGGGGAGGTGGCTCTGGCAGGGCAGAACTGGAGAGTGGGGGTGGATGGAAGGAAGCTCTGTGTGTCTGGTCCTGTGTGTCCAGGCTCCAGCATTTTGGGGCATGTTTTGCCTGTGTGAGCTCAGACACACGGCCCTTGGGAGTCTGCATGTGCATGTGGCTCAGTGTAGGCATCTTCATGTGTATCTGTGTGTGCGCACACACATATTGCTGTATCTCTGAACCTGTGTGCACGGAGCAGCTGTGTGGTCATGTGTCCCTGGTGTGGACACGTGTTTTGGCGTGTACCCACATCCATGCATCTCATTTGGGTGTCTATAAACCAATACGACTACGTTCCTGTGTGAACAGGGCTGTGTATGTCACCTGTGTCCTTGTCCTTGCATGTGTGTCATGTGGTGTCTGTCCTCTGTCCCTATGAATGTGTCCCATGTCTATGTCACCTGTCTATGCCTGTGTCCTTGCATGTGTGCCATGTCTGTCTTGTCTATATGACTCTGTCATGTGTCCCAGTATCCGTGCCATGTGTCTGTCCCGTGTCCGTGTGAATCTCTCATGTTTCCATGTGAAGTTCTTATGTGTCCATGTGTGCCTGTCCCTGTGTGAATCTGTGTACATGTCCCTGTCTATGTGCCATGTCTCTGTCTCATGTCTGTGTGAATCTCTCATGTCCTTATGGCCCTGTAGATGCCATGTGCCTGTTTGTTCCAGGTCTGTGTGAATCTGTGGGTCCCCTGTGTCCCTCCCACATGTGTGTCATGTGCTCAGTGACCCCTCATGGCCCTGCATGCGCACACACGTGCCTCAGGTCTATGCATGTGAGGTACAGACACACGTGTCTACCTGTCTCCCAGGTCATGGAGTCCCTCTTCCCTGCTCCGTTCTGGGAGGTCTTCTACGGCAGCCACCTACAGGGCAACCTCTCACTGCTGGGCGCCAATGCCAGCCTGCTGCCCCCAGCTCTGCTGCTCAACACCAGCCACGGTACCTTCCTGTCCCTCGGGCTCAAGGGCTCCATCGTGGGGCTCTACCTGGCTGTCTGCGTTGGGGGGCTACTGGGAAACTGCCTCGTCATGTACGTCATCCTCAGGTAGGCCGCCCCCTTCTCCCAGATGGCAGAGGGGGAAACTGAGGCAGTGCTGTTCAGGGACTTCCTTGTTTCCCAGGGGAGCAGTCAGTCCTGAGGCCCTGGACACTGACCCTTCTGTCAGAGGGAGGAGAGGACTCAGGCCCATCCCTGCTTGTTGGGGGAAGGTGAAGCTATATGTAGTTCAGTCACCACAGTGATCACTCTGCACAAATGACCTCACCGTTGAGGTGTCTGAGGTGGGCCAGGCTCCGTGCCAAGCTGTCTGAGTGAAAGGCACCAGGCCCGGCACAGAGGACTCTGTTCTGAGGGGGGCCTCCCCACTGATGGCAGACGGACATGTGGGTCTGTGGTGCTGGGCAGCCTGTGGCCCACTCTCTGGGCTCCAGGGCTCATGACAGGTGGCCCTGCTGTGGGGGGCTGGTATGCTGGGAGTGGGGCGGGTGAGGGAAGACTGAAAGGAGTGAAGATGGCAGGGAGGGAGAGTTCTGACCAGGATGCCATGCAGATGAGAGTGGGTGCCAGGGCAGGGGCAGGCTGGCACCGCCACATTAGGGAGCCCCGACCAGAGATGTGAGCACCTGACCCAGGAAGCCAAGAGCTGGAAGATGTGCTCAGAGCCCGGAGCCACGGCCTTTCCACCCATTTAAGGGTGAGCAGCAGAGTCGGGCCAGTGGCAGGGCCAGGACTGGGAGAGCCCAGGCTCTGCTCATCACGTGACAGTGACCAAGTCCCGTTCCCTCTGGGTCTGGTTGTCACCACTTGGACAATGAGGAAGGTGAAGCAGAGAGCTTGATGTGTGTGTGCTTGTGTGTGCAGGTATGCATGCATGCACAAATGCATATGCACGGAGGACATGTGTGCATACACATGCATGCATGGCACATGTGCACCCATGACACAGATGCAACAGAAACACATGCAAGCACACATGTGTATGCAAATTCATATTCATTAAAGTGCACATAGAGCATGCACGCACACACACCCCGTGCACATGTACATGTAACCTGTATGTGTGCCCGCAGTGCAGGCATGGATGTCTATGTGTGGGTCGTACGCATGTGCATGCACATGTGTGCGCATGTGATACACAGCTAGACAAAGGACGGGCAGGAGATCTGGACTGCGACGCAGGATTCTGGGAAGACTGTTCGAACCCCCAAACCAGAGGTGGCTGGAAGGCGTCCTGAGCTGGGGCCAGCGGACAGGGCGGCCACACACCCATGTTCACACTTGCTGTGTGGGGCTGGGAAGCCCTGTGAGCATCTCCTTGAATCCAAGCAGGCAGGGAGGGCAGGGTTGTGATCCACGGATGGTCACCAGACCATTCTCTGGAAACACCCTGACCACATGGGCCCGGGAACAGCACATGGTGTCCTCAAAGCTGGTGCATCCAGACCAGCTGCCTCCAGACTCAAAAGCACCCTGCCAACTCTCTCTGAAAGCGATTCAGGGCCCCGGAGTCTGTTTGTCCTCTGTAGAGTGGGACCACCGCCCATGGGGCTCACAAGTCTGAAGGTGGATGGGGTCCATGTGGAGGTTTCTGTGATGGTCTCTGCTGTTAGTACTTGAGCATAATCGAGGTTTCTTTGTGCTTATTTTTAATCCTTCTCTCAGAGGTAGAATGAAACCACCATTCTTTTATGGCAGCTAAATGAACACAGCAAGCTATCAGGGGTGGTGCTGTCTCCATGCTCACATCACCTCCACTCCCCTCCTCCCACCTTCCATCACCTCCACCCCTCCCCCTCCCACCATCACCATCTCTACCCCTCCCCTCCCACCATCACCTCTAACAATACCCTCCCACCTCCATCACTGCCACCCCCCCGCACCATTATCACTGTGATGGCCACCACCATCAAACTCCCTCCACCCCATGCCTTCCACTATCACCTCCTCTCCTCTCCTCCCGTCCCATCCCATTCCCACCACAGCAGCCACCACCTCCAATGCCCTCCACTGTCACCCTGCCACTCCTCTGCCACCACTACCACCACTGCTGTCGAGCTCACGAATAAGTGTGATGTCGATCACAGTTTCCCAAGCACTGCTGCAGGTGCTCTGCTCCAGCCACATCCTGCACCACTTTCTGTCTGTGTCTCGGCACGACCCAAGGTGCTGTGATGGACTTGTGTGGGCTCTGAGAACCCCCTGGCAGCTTTAGGGCCAATCCACCTTGTTGTCAATGAGAGGTCTTAGGGGGAGATCCCACAGGAGAGGACAGGCTCCTTCCCCTTTTACCATGGAGCAGAGTCCAGTGTGCTCTGTCTGCCCGCCCCACCCCCGTGCCTCAATGTCTCCAAAACAGACTTCAAGGGCCTCTACCCTTTGTGTGGCCCCAGAGTCCATGAGCTCATTAGGATGGCTGCCCAGCTTTATCCTGAGACCCACCTGGGTACCTCAGCTTGGGCACAGAGTCTGCATTAGACCAGGATCCTGTGTGGTCTTGGGGCAGCTGGAGGCGCTCTTTGCTGTCAGGTCCAGCCAGGATGTCGAATGAAGCCTCCCCTTCCCCCCTTGCCCCTCCCCACAGACACACCAAGATGAAGACAGCTACCAACATTTACATCTTTAACCTGGCACTGGCGGACACACTGGTCCTGCTGACGCTGCCCTTCCAGGGCACGGACATCCTCCTGGGCTTCTGGCCGTTTGGAAACGTCCTGTGCAAGACGGTCATTGCCATCGACTACTACAACATGTTCACCAGCACCTTCACGCTCACTGCCATGAGTGTGGACCGCTACGTGGCCATCTGTCACCCTATCCGTGCCCTCGACGTCCGGACGTCCAGCAAAGCCCAGGCCATTAATGTGGCCATCTGGGCGCTGGCCTCTATCATCGGCATCCCTGTCGCCATCATGGGCTCTGCACAGGTGGAGGACGAAGGTCAGTGTGTGTCCCACACCCTGGGGCAGCCTTGGACTTCCCACCCAGGGCCGGCATCAGCCCTGCCTGCCGTCCTGTGCCCCAGCCCCATTCCCTGTCCCTGAGCGTCTGACTTCCTTTACCCACAGAGATCGAGTGCCTTGTGGAGATCCCTGCCCCGCAGGACTACTGGGGGCCGGTGTTTGCCATCTGCGTCTTCCTCTTCTCCTTCGTCATACCTGTCCTCATCATCTCCGTCTGCTACTCGCTCATGATCCGGCGACTGCGCGGCGTCCGCCTGCTCTCCGGCTCTCGGGAGAAGGACCGGAATCTGCGGCGCATCACGCGGCTGGTGCTGGTGGTGGTGGCCGTGTTCGTGGGCTGCTGGACGCCCGTGCAGGTCTTCGTGCTGGTGCAGGGGCTGGGCGTGCAGCCGAGCAGCGAGGCTACCGTGGCCTTGCTGCGCTTCTGCACGGCCCTCGGCTATGTCAACAGCTGTCTCAACCCCATTCTCTATGCCTTCCTGGATGAGAACTTCAAGGCCTGCTTCCGAAAGTTCTGCTGCGCCTCCGCCCTGCGCCGGGACACGCAGGTGTCTGACCGCGTGCGCAGCGTCGCCAAGGACGCTGGCCTGGCTCGCCAGACCACAGAGACAGTACCACGGCCCGCATGACTAGGCGTGGACCTGCCCCTGGCGCCCGTCAGCCCGCAGAGCCCGTCCACGCCCAATACGGAGCTCACGCAGGTCACTGCGCTCTAGGCTGCTGGTGGCGCGTCCCCTCGACCCGGACGCTTGGCTCTGGGGCTACTGGAAAGCCGAAGGGCAGGACATGGTGACAGGGCAGTGAGGCCCTCATGTTGCTAGCTGGACCCCCTGCCAAGACCATGTCTGTCTCCCGGTCTCCCCAGTATGCCTCCAGCATAGACAGCCCCGTCCCTCGTCCTGTGTATGTCCGCAGGTCTGCCCGGTGCCCCAGCCCTGTGACTCTGCCATGGACTATGGGACTTGCCCAGTTGAGCTTGGCACCGCCACCTCCTGCAGCACCTGCCTCCCTTCCCTCTTGCAGCTGAAGGCCTCGTGCCCTGTCTGGGCCTTGGTGGCCTTGGACAGAGGCGGGCTCCCACTGGCCTGTGCTGCCGCAGCAGTCTGACTGCCCCAGACTGTGAGTGCCCACTCCTCAGGGCCTGGATGCAGAGGGGAGGGACTAAGGGACATCCAGAGAATGTCTCGTCCCTGACCTACAGCCAGAGATGGAGGGGGCAAGGGACAGTGACCCACCGCCTCCCTGCACATGAACTTGGCAGACAGCATGCTAAAAAAGCCACCCCCACCAGCACCTAGGACTGAGCTGCAGACCCCTGCCAGGTGGCCTGGGGCCCTTGCACAGCACAGGACACTGGCACTACCCTGCCTCCGCGCCTGGCGGGGTGGGGACCAAGTTGTGAATTTCTTCCAAGTTACCATGCACCTTATGTATTTATGCATGCCCTAGTATCACCTGTGCTTCTCGACACCCCAAGCCTGTCTCCAGGGCGGGGAGGGCCTTAATAAACACCTGCTCATGACTGCCCACGGCCGGCCTGCCCGGGTGTTTGGGGCTGGTGTGGGGTGGGAGGCAGCCGGGGACTCCAATGTGCCCCTCTTGTCTCACTCCTTCTCCCAGGTTGTGCAGGGCTGGAAGGGTCCTGACCGGGGGCCCTGAGTTTGTGGGGTCCTGGCAGCTGCTATTCCTCTTATTTAGTACAACAACTCCCTCTTGGGATCCTGGGTGCGTGTCCTCCTCCCGGTCCAGGGTCTGTTTATTCAAAGATCCAACTCAAGCCCAAACACCAAACTCACTGCCATGGAGTTGATGCCGACTCACAGCGCCCCTGAAGGACAAGGTGGACTCTGGAAAGAGGGGGTTTTCTACTCCTGTAAAGAGTTACCAACCACCTCAATACCCTCCCTTCCTTTGAATGGGTCTGAGGTGGGGGCTGGTGGAATGCTGGCCAGCATCCGGGCCACTGTGGGCCCCTGAGCCAGAGGGAGGCATGGTGGGGTGCAGGGTGTTCTGGCTTGAAGGGTTGTGTCCATGGCCACTGGACATTGACCAATGTGAAGATGGCAAACCTGCTTCTACAATACTTGGTACTGGGTGGGGAGTAGGGTTGGTGGTGGCGGTGGGGTGGCCAGGGAGGTGGGAGCCTATCCCTCAGAGCTGATGAACAGCTCCCAGGCCTCATAGTGATCCCCCAGAGTCCAGGTCAGGATGGAAGGAAGGTCTAAGGGAGCAGCCAGGGGATGCAGATTGGGGCAGGGAGGGGGGTGCCAAGGAGCCTGGTCTTCAACCCTGCCTGCTGCTCCCCTGATGCCCTGTTCCCAGGGACAGGCACATCCCATGGAGTGCCAGGGACTCCCTGGAGGGCACAGCTGGCTCTGCATCTCCCCACCTCTGCCCACTAGGGTCCCCTGCCGGCCTCTTCCCCCCAGCCCCACCTCTGCCTGCAACTCCCTGAATTCTCACCCCATCTGTGTCAGTCCGGGTTGACTAGAGAAACAAATTCAGAGACACTCATATGTGTGTAAGAGAGAACTTTATATCAAAGAGCAATTAGACATTAAGAAAACGTGCCAGCCCAGTCCAGATCAAGCCCATAAGTCTGATATGAACCCATATGTCGACACTAGTTCATAAATTCCTCTTCAGACTCACACAGCCATACAATATGATGCTGAATGCAGGAAGATCACAGGTCAGTGGGTGGAAAGTCTTGTGGATCCAGTGGTGTAGAAGCATCTCAGCTCTGGCGTAGGTATCCATGTGGCTCCTCTAGGTCCAGGGCTCTGGCTCTTGTGGCTTGTCAACAAAAATGTCTCACAGGGAGAGAATGTGTGTCTGGCCTCCGGGGAGCTATTTATATCCGTAGGGTGGCCAAATGAAATCATCAAGCTGCAACCTGATTGACAGGCTAGACTCCACCCCTTTGCAAGTTGACAGATTATGTAACTGCCACAACCCACCTCCTTCCACCTGTGTCCCCTCTGCCCTCCTCTCCCCTCAATCCCACCTCTGCCTGCTTCTTCTCCTCCAGCCCCACCCCCAGCCTCATGTCCCTCTCTCTCCCACTTCTATCCCCACTTCAGCTCCTGCCGCTGTCATCTCACCTTTGCTGAGCCACCCAGCTTCCTCACAGGGTCTGCGGGGCCTGGGGATGGTCAGTGGCTAGCCGTTGGGCCCAGAGCTGTTGGGAGGTCGAGTGTCTGGAGGTGGTGAGTTCACTGAGGCTGTGGACACTGACCACCAGAATGCTAGGGCCCCGCCAAGGGTGGCCCTGCTGGGCATGAGCTGGGGGAGTGTGAAGGGGCAGGGGGCTGGAAGGGAGGCCTGACTTCTCCTTGTCCAGGAGCCAGGGCACAACCTGCCCAGTGTAACCCGTGGCAGGAAGTCCTTGGTGGGGACAGCCAGCGTCCCTGGGCAGGCAGACCAAGCTCATCCCTGTGCCCCTCTTGGCTGTCCCACAGCCCTGGGTTCTGGGGGCTTGTTGGAACCTGTGCATACCCTTCCCCTTGGATGTGGGGATGGTCTGTGGTGTCAGCCTGGGTCTGATGGCCCTAGCCCTATGCCATTGTGGGGTTGGAAAGACCTCGTGACTCCCGGATAAAGATGTGGGCAGAGCAGGAGTGCCGAATGCATGAAGAGCTGGGGCCAGGTTCTGCCTGGGCAGCCAGAAGACAGAAGGGCCGGCTGAGGTGGGTCACTGGGTCACTCCCAGCAGCCAGTGTTCTGGGCAGTAGGCGCCCCCTGCAGTGCACCGCCTGCCTGACCCATCGCACCCCTTGCCCACGGTGGCCCCTGGAGCCTCTCTAGGAGCCCAGCACAGAGATAGCGCCCGCCTGGAGGGCGGGGACCCAGACCTCGGTCTCTGCTCCTGGAGGCGTGATTTCAGCTCCAGACTACCCAGTTCTTCCCGGGAAAATCCTCCGCAGCCCCCTGAACTGTTCACCCAGACTTGTTTGAAATGACACGTGTTTTCCCATACACATTTCACCGCAGTAGAAGTTTTTTGTTTTTTTTTTTAAGTGGCCTGCAGGCCCCAGGTGTGCGTGGACTTCAGAGCAGGACGTGGCCGGCGGGGCAGGGCGGGGCCTCAGAGAGGTCGGGGTGGGGTGGGGGCTGGGGTTGAGGGTGGAGAGGCTGGACTTCCCCTTGGCTCCCTGAGAGGCAGGGTGCCGGGGCTTGGGGAAAACACCGGCTCCCACTCTTTCCAGCCCCAAGGCCACCATAGCCTCAGCTGGACACCCAGAGCTGGAACTCCAGGGGCACGCCCTCGAGCCGCTGGTGACTAGTGGATACGGGACTGTGAGGAGTCGATGAAGGAGGAAATGGAACCAACAGGGCAAGGGGGCTGTGCACACCCTCTGGACTGGGTCTTGAAGAGGGAGGCCCTGGGGGGCAGGGTGTCATGGATATCGGCAGTGGGTCCTGAGAGGGGGATGAACTTGAGGCTCTTGACCTAGTAGGTGACTGGGGGGCATCTGGGTGACCCGCTCACCCCGCTGGGCTGCAACCAACTGAGGATGATGAGGGGGCAGCTCAGAGCCTGCCTCAGGTCCTCCTACCAGGGGATCCTGCTCGGGGCCCCCACCTGGCACTCATGGTTAGCTGCCCCTGGGAGCTTCAGCTGGGAAAGGGGCCCAGAGGCATCCAGGGACTATAACCTCTAGACCTTGGGGCAGGCAGAGGGGCCTGCATCCTACTGTTAGGTAGCTTAGCCTAGGGAATTGGGAAGTCCATTGACGCATGCCCAGGAGAGCCAGCAAAGGACAAAGCTGGATTTTCCCCCGCCGGTGGGCTTGGATGGGCGTTACACCTGGAGCAGCCCACCTGAGCCAGGTGACTGCAATTCAGCCAATGGGATCGACCTGGGGTCGTTCACCACGCCTCCCCCGGGAACCCATAAGAAGGCAGGAACCAAGAAGGAGAGGGTCTTGCTTGGCTGGTCTGGTCGTCTTCGTGGGAGGAGAGAGATCTTTGCGTGACCTGGGGCAGTTTCTGCCAGGCCGTGTGGTCAAAGGAATCCTAATGGTGCCGTGTAAAACCTGAAACTTCTTTTAACTCTCATTAAATTCACTTAGATCATGAGCCCGGCTTCGGCGTGAAATCTTTCTTGCGCGGAGCCAAGGACCGAGGCTGAAATCTAGCCAGGAGAGAGAGACCTTACACTACCTCGGGTCAGGGACTATGATGGGGCCACAAGTGCGTGTGTGTACAGGGGTTTAGGCCACAGCCCAAGGGGCGTAAGGGGTTTGAGAAGACTCGGGCCACGGTGGGCTGTAAGGGGGACCAGGTGTCACTGGGGCACGAAGGCCCCATCACCTGAGTTTCAGCCTCCAGAGTCTCAGGGTCTTGTGGGGAGAAGAGGGTCCCCAACACATCATCACAGGTCCGGTAGGAGCAATTGTACAGTGATGATGAGTAAAGAATATAGTAAAGTCATAGAGAACATGAGAGGTAGAGGAGAGATTGGAATAATGGAGTCAGACACATTTCATGGTAGCATGCTCACCTCAGCCTCGCTTGGTGGTCCTCGTTGGGGGAGCCCGGCCACGAAGGCAGGAGAGAGCCTCGGGAGCAAGAGCAGGAGAACTCCCACTTTATTGCTAACCAAGGGTTATATCTCATTAGGGGGACATGATTACAGGTCACCACACATCACAAGAAGGGGCAGTACAATAGGCATACACATCATAGGAAGGGGATGTAGGCATGTGCGTGACAGGAAGGGGATGAGCTAGGGGTGAGCCCATAGGAATGGGAAGGTTTAGGGGTATACATGTGACAAGATGGGCAGACCCTAGATTCATGATGGCAGTCTAACCTTGGGTGGGTTTGACCTCTCTGGGGTCTCCTGCAAGGAAACAGACAACTACTATCTTTATCAGAAGGGAGTGGCCCCTACTCGTTTTGGGATAAACAGTGGTGTCTGCTTGCTCTAGATGGCTGATAGCTCTTAGGGAGAATGACCCCTGATCTACTCTTGATGACCTTCAAGTATATAGTCATTCGCAAGCAGCTGAGTTTGGCATATATTTGGAGGGAGACAACTTGGGAGAAATTCTTCTGTTTCCCACAGGGCCTAATTTCACAGCTGCATCCTTGTCCTGTGCCCTTCGGTGCCCACTGTGGTGGCCTCTGTGGGGTCAGTGTGTGGTCCTGGGGAGGCATTGTCACAGGGGAGGTGTTGTCCTGGGGGAGGAGTTATCATAGGGGAGGTGTCCCAGACAGTGGTGTTGTCCCAGGGTTGTGGAAAAGAGAGGCAAGTTGCTGTGGTCTGGGCCCCCAGTCCTAGGTCCGGGTTCCCAGCAGCCTGCCTGGTTGGTCCGCATCCTGGGAAGTGAGGCAAGGGACCTGGAGAGAAGTACCTGGGGGGCCTTCTTGGACTCCATCCTGAGGAAGAAATAGTCATTCTCTGAGCCCACCCACATCTGCACCCCAGGACCATGTGCAGACCCCAACCTTGGGGCAATGCTTCCAGTTGGCCTGTCCCCTCCCCAAGCCCCCTTGGGCAGCAGCTGTTCACCACCTTGAGGCCCTGAATCTGCCCCATGTACCACCTCAGTGGCATCATGGTGACTGCCATCCACTTGGCTGTGCCCCCCAGTAGAACTGCTGCCACCGACTACCCAGACTATTGGTCTGTGTGGGTACAGACAGCCTCAGTCCCAGAGTCCAGAGGCATCCTCTGAGGGCCCAGGCCAGCCCAGCTCACCCCACAGACAGCCCTTCCACTTACCCAGCACCTGCTCTCACAGAGGGCTGCCCACCGAGGCTGGAGAGCTGCACCCCCTACCTGCCTCAGCTGAGCAGCATTGATGCTCCCAAGGGAGGGAGGGAGGGAAGGGTGAAGGGAGGCTGTCTTTGGGGAGGTAAGAGGGGCCCCAGGTCCCTGGGCTGCTGCAGGGTGTGTCAATGCCCACCTGCCCCCCCACCCCGTGTGTGGTTTGAGTGTGTGTGTGGGTCATGAGGAGTCCTGGGGTTGTGTGGGGGCGTGTGTAGGGATGTGTGGTGGTCATGTGGGTGGTGTGGAGGCTTGGGCAGCAGGAGAGCATGACAGTGGTCATGCTGGCAGGTCTCCAGGGAGGCCGCTCACCTGTGACTTGGCAGTGGCTGTGCACTGGAACACCTGGCTCTCTCCTGGCCGGGAAACCAGCGAGCATCAGCTGGTGGGGGGACCTGTGGGCGGGCCGTGTGCTGGGGCAGGTGGCTCCCTTGCAGTCCAGCAGCTGCTGCCACCCATATCCCGACCACCCTCAGCCTCTCAGGGGTCTGAGTCCGGCCACCCAGGAGCAACCCTGTAAGTTCCTGCACTCTCTTCCAGTGAGCGAGAGGGTCTGAGGTTGAGCAGTTCAGCCTGCCTGTGGGGTTGGGAGGCCCCAGGCCCAGGTGGAAGTGGGGCTGAGGCCCCCAGCTGAGCTCCCCTGTTTGGGCTTGAAATCTGTGTTGGGGTGTTTGTGGACACAGAGGCAGGGGCCTATGGGAGGGGCCAGGGCGTGTGGCCAGGGCTGCGCTGGTAGTGGGGGGAGGGGCGGGGGGGGGCAGGCCTCACTCTCAAGAGCCTGGCATCCCATCCAGGGCTATGCTGGTGCCAGAGCAGAATTCCTGGTTGGAGTCCTGGGGGCACAGCCCAGATCAAAAGCCCACAACCTCTCAGGTACAAATACCCCTCCCTACTGCACCCCAAGCTTCCCCTGAGCCCAGCAAGGTCTGGCTCCTCCTAGTCCCTCCAGGTGGCTGCTACCTAGAGGGGAGAGGTGGGTGTAGAAAAGGTGTGGGTGGGGACCCAGAGATCTGTCCCCTTTGGGGTCCCTCTGCAGATTGGGGCATGACCTCTGCCCCCGCCCCAGAGAAAGGGGCTTTGCTGGAGGTTGGCATGGTTCCTGGTGTGGCCCCTGTAGAGATCACCTCTGCTGCAAGAAGGACCTTCCCTCGGCACAGACGGCCTTGTGGGTGCCACAGTGTGGCCAAGGGCTAGACAGCGACATGAGGCCCTCTCCAGGTGCTGGGGGGCCATGGGGGACGAAGCTTCAAGGCAGTGAGTGAGCATTTGTGCTCATCTGTGGGGCCTTGCTGGATCCTGGAGAAGAAGTCAGAGCCCCAGGACAGGGGAGCCCCACCCTGCAGACACTGTCCAAGGGCCTGAGACCTTGAGCTACCCGCCCCTGCCCCCAGCCCCCCCCCCCGCCCCAGGCACTCTTCTGCCCCTGACTGAGGTCTTCACACAGACACGTGGACACAGAAACACAGAGATGGGCACGCACTCACACAGGCAGGCACATTCACAAAGTGTGTGAAAACATGGAATGAAAAGATACGAGAATTTCCCCCACGGACTTTTTGAAGCCTCTGTCCGTGTGTGCAGCTCCTCGTGCACAGACACGTGCACACACAGAGACATGTGCAGACAGGCTGCTCACACCAGGCTTCTGGAGCCTTGGGGTTGTCATGGCGACCACACCCCTTCTGTGGTGATGACCATGCAGATGTGGGTGTGACCTTGCAGCCCAGGAAGCTGGGCTGTGGACAGGTGTGGCGACCACGGAGATCTCAATTGTGAGAGCCCTCCTTCCTCATCCTAAATCGGGCTGACATTGCCGCCTCCGAGGTGGGAGGGCTAGATCTCGGCAGTGCAGACAGGAGCTCTGCCAGGGGTGGGTGTAGAAGGTCCCTTGGCATCCCCCTCCGCTGGTCCCTGGAACACCGCTCAGATGGACCCCTGGGCTGGAGCTGTGAGGTGGCAGGAGCAGGGGAGAGGTGGCGAACAGCTCACCTCTGACCCCTATTGGCCAATCCTGACCAAGCACCAGAGGCGCGGCTGAGTCGCATACAGCCTGTGGCTGGGACCACTGCCCTTCAGTCCAGGCCCTTTCTGCTCTCCGTTTGTCATGTAAAGAACAGCCTGGAGAGTCCCAGTGGTGTGATTTCTGGCCAAACTTCAGACACTCGTCTGGCACCCAAGGTGTACTTGGGTGGCAAGAATTCAGGGACCGTCCCCTGCCCCCTGTGCTCCTTCCGGGACAGAGCGGCAGGGCTTCTGGGGGAAGGAGGAGGGACAGCACATGGGATCGCTCTGGAGAGTGTGGAAAGCGGGGAGATTACAGGCCAGGCACACCAGGATGGGATTTTACAGGCAATGGAAACCACAGAGGGTGCAGCAGAGGAGGGCCACTGCCGCCTCTGTGCTGCGGAACAATTATTCTGGCTGCTGGATAGAAGTTGGATGGGGCACTGAGATTGAGACCATGAGACTTAAGGCTTCAGCCTTCCTGAAAAGGGGAGATGGCAGGCTGAGCTTGGTGACCCATAGGTCACCAAGGTGGACCTGGAAAGGTGGGCCTTGGAGGGGAATTCTCATACCTGGGGGATAGCTAGATGAGGGGTCTGATGTCAGGAGACCTCCGCTGGACAATCAGATCTGTCCATTGCAAACTTTGTGACCTCGAGCCACTTTGAGCCTCAAGTTCATGATGAGCAGCAGGGAAAACAGCACCTGCTGTTGTGAGGGTAAAGTGAGAGAATGGCATGTCAGTGTGCCCCAGAGTGTGGGAATGCTGTCCCCTCACCCGCCCACTCACCAACCAGCCCATGTAACCACCCACCTATCCATCTCCCTGTCCATTCTCCCAAATACCCACCCACCTACACACACACACACACACACACACACACACACCTGTTCATCCATCCACCAACCCATCCATCTACCTATCCATCCACCCACATACACACCCATTCACAGACACATCCATCCATTCCATTCCATTTATTTACCCATCTTTCTATCCATCCACCTATCCAGTCATCCACCTACCCACCCACCCATTAATTCATTCTCATCTCTCTCATCTTCATCCCTCCATCCACCCACCTGCTCTCACTTTCATCCACTCATTCATCCACCCACCCACCCATCCATTCATCTACTTACCTACCTACTCACTCACCCTTCAATCCATTCACCAAGCTACCCTTTTACCCACTTCCGCCCACTTCCTTTATCGATTTATCTATCTCCCCCCTCCCCGCCGAAACACTCTTCCTGTCCATCATTTCTTTCAGATCTTTATTGGGAGCCATGTGATGGGCCTTGGGACGTTACTGTGAGCAGCATGCAGGCTGCACGGGGCGCGGGGGGCACCGTGGGGTGGGCTGATCACCCACAGTGCTGCGTGGGGTTTCAGATCTCCATCTAGAACATAGAGCCATGGTTCCCCACTGGGGACATGAGAGTTTGTCCTCCCTCTTGGGAGTGGGGGTGGGCTCAGGGCACCCCTGGAGGCTGCTCTCTTTGCTGCTAGGTGGCCACTGTTTAGCACCAGCCCCCCCACAGCCCCTCCCTGCATTCCCAGGAACAGGGATGGACTTGGGCGGAGGGAGACACAGGCTTTGGCCCCAGATGGAGGCCAAAGGGAAGGCAGCTAGGGAAGGCAGCTGTGGAACTCACCCCTACCCCCACCCTGGGGGGTGCGGGCTGCAGTCTCTGTGACCTGGGCTATGGCTGAGGCTCCTGCAGGGCTAGATGAGCAGAAATCACTCCTAGGGCTCTTCCCCTTTCAACCCTTCCACCACCCCTGGGCCCTTGGGAGCCACAGCTGCCAGGGCCATGCCAGGGAGCAGAGGCCCAAGAGAGGTGCCAGTGGGTGGCCACAGATGGGGACCACTCATGAGGGCTGGGAGGCTGGCCTGAGACTCCTGCCTGTATTGGATGTTTGGGTTAACACAATTTTTCCATGTAGAATTTTAAGAAATTGTGCTCCGCAATTCCTCTTTCGGGGTTTGAGCGTGGTGAGGTCCATCCCAGACCCTCTGCCCCACCCCCACCCCTGTGCGCTGCAGTTCCCCCCTGTGCTTTTGTGACTCGTGTCAAGCTCTGGAAGCCTGGAACCCTTGGCTTAATTTGGCATCAGATCAGAAGTGTGAGCACAGTTAAATGAAGGGGCGGGGGTGGGGACAAGGTGTAGACAGACACTCCTGGACTTCAGAAGACACAGAGGGTGTGTGTGGGAGGGGCCCTGCAGGCAGGGGGTGATCAGTAAACACAGCCTTCCTGCCCTGGGTCTCCTTCCAGGCTCCCTGTTGCGTGGCAGCCGGCCAGCAAACTATGTTCACACCATGTGCTAGCTCCACAGAGGTCTGGCAGGGGGAGTTCTTGCCCGGAGACTGAGTTCTGAGGCTCTAGTTTGGCATGGCTGGCGTTGGGGAAGGGCCTGTGTAGAGCTTCCTGGGGTCCATCGCTGGGTACAGCCTTCCTCTGAGACTGGAGGAGACCAGAAAGGAATTCGAGCGCACAGCCATGGAGTTGGTGCCTGTGTGTAGAGAGCCTACCCGGCAGGGGAGCCCTGCCCATGGGTTCCAGAGAGGGTACCCCTTATGGGAGTAGAACATTTCGCCTTTCTCTTGCGGGGCAGCTGATGATTTCGAACTGCTGATCTTGTAGTTAGCGGGCACGGAGTAGCCACTGCTTCACCAGGTCCAAATCCAGAACCGATTCCCTTCTCCCACATAAGGGGTCCTCAGACCCTGAGGGATTTGCAGGCCCCTCACACCCATCAGGACTCTGGGGAGGGTCCAGCAGACTTTCCCAGGACCCAGAAGCCCCAAGCCCCATGTGGAAGTTATATAATCTACTGTCCACTTGAACAAAGGGGTGGAGTCCAGCCTAACAGGTCGCAACCTCTGTGTGGGCATGGCCTATCCCTGAGGATTCTGGGAACTCCTGTCTCCCCGCCATCTCCCCACCCC
This sequence comes from Tenrec ecaudatus, assembly GCF_050624435.1. Classification (NCBI taxonomy): domain Eukaryota; kingdom Metazoa; phylum Chordata; class Mammalia; order Afrosoricida; family Tenrecidae; genus Tenrec; species Tenrec ecaudatus. The sequence continues at coordinate 141,970,351 of NC_134541.1, read as the reverse complement.
AAGGCAGGACACACACCCCTGTTGGCAAGCCACATGGAGCCACACTGATGGAGCCAGAGCCCTGGAGCTGGAGGAGCCACGTGGAGACCCACGCCAGTGCTGAGATGCTTCCACTGTCACTGGATCCACAAAACTTTCCACCCACTGGTCTGTGATCTTCCTGCATTCGGTGTTGTTGCATGTGTTGCACGAATCTAAAGAGGAATTTACAGACTGGTATCAGACATATGGGCTAATATCGGACTAAGGACTTGATCTGGGCTGGGATGTTTTCTTAATATACAATTGCTCTTTGATATAAAGCTCTTTCTTATACACATGTGAGCCTCCCTGGGTTTGCTTTTCTAGTCAACCCAGACACACAGCCCAGAACCTGGGTGGGCTCCGTCTATCTGGCTGGGCACTGCACTTCACTGCAAGTTTGTTTTCTGAGCCTTTGTTGACGTTCTGGGGTAGAGAACATGCACTTTCTCTGTCACCTTTCCCAGTGTGACAAGCCCTCTGTGTTTGTAGATGCCATCGAGTTGCTCTGACCACAGTGACTCTGTGCACAACAGAACAAAACACTGCACAGTCCTGCACCATCCTCACCCTTGTTCCTGTGCCCAAGCTCATTGTTGCAGCTACTGTGTCCATCCATCTCCTAGAGGGCCCTTTGTCACTGCCCTTCTGCTTGACCAAACATGATGTCCTCCTCCAGGGTCTGGTCTCTCCTGACAACATGTCCAAAGTCTGTAAGATGAAGTCTTGCCGTCCTTGCCTTTAGTGATCACTCTGGTCTTACTTCTTCAAACACAGATTGGCTTGTCCTTTTAGCAGCTCATGGTACTTTCGATATTCTTTTCCAACACCATAATTTAAATGCACGGATTCTTCTATGGTCTTCCATATTCAACGGCCAACGTTCACAAGCATATGACGCAATGGAGAATACCATGGCTTGGGTCAGGTGCACTTAGTCCTCAAAGTAACATCCTTGAGGTTCAGTCTCCTAAAGGGGCTCTTCTGCAGCAGATTGACCTGCCTCCGTGAGCACTGATTGTGGAGTCAATTGGTCCAGTGGTGAGGACTTGGGTTTCCTTACACTCAGTTGTCATCCACACTGAAGGCTGTGTTCTGCTCTTCTCCATATAAGCCAGCTTCTCTGACGATTTGCTCCGGAGACCAGTCCTATAAAATCGATGAAAACCTTTCATGAATTGAGGTTTAAATGATAGTTTTTTACAGTCTGAAGGACACCTCCCCCCTTTCTGTTTCCTCAGCTGCTGGTGGCTGTGTTTCTGGCCCCCCAGGACTGTGGACAGACAGCCACTGGGGAGAGGCCACGTTCCTGTGGGCCTGCGGCAGGTGCAGGAAGGAGACAGGACAACATTCTGGCAGGAACGTCCTCCCCAAGGCTTGGAGCTGGGGAGCACCCCTGCCCCCCCACACTCCCAGGGTCCAGCTGCCGCTCCCGCACTTGTAAGACTCCATAGGTTTAGACTCTAATGTGTGGATTTCAGACACTCAGGAGTCTGCAGTGAAAAACTCAAGACCGCGCCCCCACCCCGTCACCCTCTTCACAGCGAGTCTCTACAGAGGTCCCCAGGCCGGCAGGGGCAGCGCGGCGCCAACAGGTGGCAATACAGCCCGCGTCGCCCAGGTAAAATGAGAGCAGAATGTTGAGGGCAGGTGGAGCCCAGGAGCGCTGGTGGGCGGGGCCTATGAGCAGGCAAGGCGGGGCCCGGGGCTGGGGGGAGGGGCGGGTTACTGTGGGAGGGTCCCAACTGCGGGGGAGAGGCGCCCCCTCGTGGACAACACAGGGCAGAGGAGGAAGGCCAGGAGGGGCTGGTGTCTCACCCCTAATAGGCTGGTCCATGAAGCTGAGCATACTAGGCTCTCTGTGCTGTGATCACAGGAAGACACCCAGGTGGGTCACAGAGTGGAACCTGAAAGCCAGGTACCCCATGTGGAGGGTGACCTAAGGGTTGGGGCTTCAAGGACACACACACATACATGGGCATGGAGCCAAGAGGTGGCTGGCTGGCAGTAGCAGGGACAGACTCTAAGGCCAAGGCTGCAGGTTGGGTGCAGAGACCTGGGGCTAGGGAGTGGTGGGAGGCTGCAGGCCCTGCCTACCTGGTTCCTGCTATGGTGACAATGATGTCATGGCAGTGGTGGAAGTGATGGTGACATGAGAACAGTGGCGTGGTGATGACAGTGGCAGTGACGGTGGCAGTGGCTGTGGCAGTGATGAAGGCAAGATGGCCACTTGGGTCTCTGGCCCCAGCCCGGGCTGGTGTGGAGTTAGCCTTGGCAAACAAGGGGACTCTTGGGGAGCCTGGCACACAAGTGGAGTTGTGCCTGGATCAAAGGGCAGTGTTTGGTGGCAGAGCTGTGGGCCTCCCAGGGAACAGCTATCCCTGTCCCCAGCCTAGGCCCTGGGCACCAGCCCTGGCTCAGGACAGGGGCAGGGTGCCCTGGACACATGCATGGAGGACCCTGGCAGTCAGCAGACAGCAGGCAGCCTGTTGGTGGGCACGTCTCTTGAGGCTCCACAAGTTTGTAACAGACACAGTTCAACTTTTATTTATGGCACAGCTGCTAATTACACCATAAACATTTCTCATCAAGCAATTGCTGTTTACTTGTCTGCCAATGAGCTCATTATCCAGCTCCCTCACTCAGTGCTCGAGCTCCCCAAAGGCCTCCTGCCTCCAGGTGCCAGTGCCTCTCCCCTGAGGCCTCCCCCAAGACCCGCTTCTGCTGGCCCCTGCCCCTCTTGGGACACCCCTGACCAGCGCTGCCCACTCAGCCAGCAGAGTCTGCACACCCTGCTCTCTCAGCTGAAGACCCTCCCTCCAGCCCTGTCCGGCTACCCCCTCCCAGCATGACCGGAAATTCTGGAATGGTAGTCCATCTTGGACACATTTAACCCTGCCTTTGCTGAGCGAGCGAGTCCCTGTCCCTGACACTGCCCTAAGGCCCACTCCTGCTGGCAAAGGCTGGTCGGTACATGTGGCATTTGCTCACTTGTTTTTCAAAACAGCTCTGACTACCTGCATTCAGCGGCTCTCCCCTCTGCAGGCCAGCTCAGGAGCCCTTTATGGAGACTGAGGGAGATACCCTTCCTCTGGGTGAAACAACATCTGTGACCCCTGCCTTCCTTGGAGGGACAGCAGGCCCAGGGACCTGGGGTCAGGGAGTCAGTGCTCCCAGAAACACCCACTTTCAGCACATGTGTGTGCACACATCCGTGGCAGTGTGTGTGTGTGTGTGTGTGCGTGGGAAGGGCAATGATGCACCAGGGGCTTCTGAAGGTTTGCGGGGAAATGGAGTTAAAAGACAATGCGATGTTTCTACAAACATTTTAAAGCCTCCGCCTGTCTATACATATGCAAGCACATGCATGGACACATGTGCATGCATGTTCATGTGTGTCTATGGATGAGTGAGGGGCAGAGGTGAACGCCCCTACATACACAATGGGATTTCAGATGCTCCATTACTGTTTTGTTCCATTTTTTTCCATTAACTTTTGCAAGCCTCTCATATGCATACACAAATACATGTAGGAGAGTAATGAGCATGCATCTGCAATGCACACATGTGTCCATGCACATACACATGCAATCATGCTCACACATGTGTTCACATGTGTGTTAGTCTTGGTAGACTAGAGAAACAAATCCATGGACACTCATATGTGCATAAGAGAGAGTTTTATATAAAGGGTAATTGTACATTAAAAAAGCATCCCAACACAGTCCAGTCCAAGCCCATAAGTTCGATATTAGCCCATATGTCCCATACCGAGCTATGAAGTCCTCCTTAGACTCATGAAACACATGCAATGATGCTGAATGCAGTACAATCACAGGCCAGTGGGTAGAAAGTCTTTGGATCCAGTGGCGGTGTAAGCTTCTCAGTGCTGGCACGCGTTTTCACGTGGCTTCTCCAGCACCCAGGGCTGCATCAGGGTAAGTCCATGTGGCTTCTACTCAGGGATGTCTCACAGGGAGTCAGCCTTGTCAGTAGAGTGTCTCACAGGGAGTGGGTCAAGAGAGAGTGTGTCCCAGAATCCCAGAATTCCCAGAATCCTTAGGGGAAGGCCATGCCCGCACAGAGGCTTCACTGGTTATATCTTGATTGACAGGCCAGACTCCACCCCTTCACTAATAATCTTCTCAAATTGACACCAGATTATGTAACTGCCTCAACATGGATAGGTACATGTATGCCTACATGTGCACCTGTGTGTGTGGTGTTTGTGTGTGTGTGTGCATATGCACAGAGGGCTGGTGGGCATCGGTGAGGTGCTGTCAGCTCTGGCGCGGGAAGGGATCAGTGGGGCCTCAGCCAGACCTAAGGTACGAGTTGGGGTGCCAGCCCCCCCCCTAATTATGGGTTCAGTAAGCATAATTGTACGGTTGAGATATATAAATATTATATTAAAGTCATCGAGAGCATGAGAGATAGAAGAGACATTGCAATAATGGGATCAGACACATTTCATGGTCGCATTACTCACCTCAGCCCCGCTTGGTGGAGAGAGGGGGAAGGGAAGGAGGACAAGGGGAAAGGGAAACAGGGGAGGAGAGGGACCCAAGGAGAGAGAGGCTGGGAGGCTGGGGTGGGGGGTGAGTGGGTGGGGGGCGGTGGAGAGACCAGCAGTGAGAGCGGCCTCTATTGCTAACCCAGGCTTATATACCTTTGGGGGACGTGCAAGCCCACTAATTACAGTTAAAGACCTACATCACAGGAAGGGGATGCACTATGTTATACTAAGGTGACCATAGATTTTAACATTGGTAAAGGGGGACACCATTGAGCAGGGGGGCGGGTCTTGATTAAAAATTTGGTCTATATGGAGCAACAAAAATTTTCATAGAACACAAAAACAATATTGTAATATATTATTCTTTGGCATATTTCTCATTTGAGTGAATTTTTTTAGTAGATTGCTGTTGTTGTTTAAAAGGTCATGAAAATTTTCACAAGAATTTGTTAAATTATATTTCTTTAAAAATTTTTTTTGCCTTTCCGGCGCTGACGACCGCTTGGCGATCATGCCTCTCGCAAAGGATCTCCTTCACCCCTCTCCCGAAGAGGAGAAGAGAAAACACAAGAAGAAGCGCCTGGTGCAGAGCCCCAATTCCTACTTCATGGATGTCAAATGCCCAGGCTGCTATAAAATCACCACGGTCTTCAGCCATGCACAAACAGTAGTTTTGTGTGTTGGCTGCTCTACTGTTCTCTGTCAGCCTACAGGAGGAAAAGCAAGGCTCACAGAAGGATGCTCCTTCAGACGGAAGCAGCACTAAAAGGCCCGGAGTCGAGATGAGTGGGAAGCCATTCTAATAAACCCATTTTGGATACAAAAAAAAAATTTTTTTTAATGGCTTTCAAAGTCTCAACACTTAATTGTGATTTTTCTGATGCCCACACTTTATTTACCATAGAAAAAAAACGCATGCAGTCGCAGCATTAGTTCCTGGTAAGTACAGCGCGTATTCCACAATTTTTAGTGCATTATTGTATGGAACATGGTTTGTTTCAAAATGATGAAATATTTCTAACTATTTGTTCTCTATTGTGATTTTTGCTGATGCAAAACATTTAACCTTTTCCTTATCAACATATATATTTTTAATAATGAACCTCATTAAAAAGATCATTTTTGGAAATATTACTATATGGGAAATTTTGAGTAATATGATCGAATGATTTTTGCACATCATTCCAATTAAGTTCTTGTTTTAATGTAACCCAATGAAAATGTTCAATATCATTGTAATGTACCGTCCGTCCACTCCTCTAAATAATCTATGCAGTTACTATAGAACTTTTAAACATGATTCGTGATATCTGCACGATTTATCGCACCTTGTTCTTCTAGCTGGCTTATACTATTATGGATAGTTAATGGGAGAAAATTATTTTCTCACCGCTCTTGCCACTGAAATTTTAAATTATTAACTTCATTTGCTACTTTGATTACTGAAATTTTGTCACATTCAATAAGTTTTATAACATTTTGAAAAAGAGCTGCTTGATTGTGTATAAACTCTAGCCAAATTTTTGAAGATTCTTTTTCAAAAAACTCTTCTAAAATTCTAGGACATTTATTCTGTGATAAAAAGTAGGATTTCAAAGGATTGTGTATTTTCACATTTCTTTCGACAGCTGGCAAAAGAGCTAACCAGCGCGTTTTACTATATCCAAGTATTTTCTGATATTCGACTTCCGCAGTTCCACAAAATTCTTTAAGCATTTCAACACGCACAGTGTATATATAGAAATAAGAATATATTTTAATAACAATATTTTCCATATCTACGGGCAACAAATCAGCAGCTGTTTGAATGGTGTTATGTGTTATGTAGATTCCCTTCCCGTTCTCTCACCATTCCCTAGCTTGTCTTGCTTTCTTTCCAAAAATCGGGACTTTTTTTAAAACGCCTGGGGTCGCGGGACAAATTGTTAAAAAGCGGGACTGTCCCACCAAAAGTGGGACGTCTGGTCACCTTATGTTATACAGCAGCGAGAAGGTGTGGTCTAGGGACATACAAGCCATAGGAAGAGGAGGGATTGGGGTATACATGTGATAAGATGGGATGGCAGCTTAACTTTGACCTGTTCTCTGGATCTCCATAGGAACCATTATCAGTAGGGTGTGAACTCCACCTACAGGAACCAAATCAATGACTGCAGGTGTCCGTTGTCCTTAACAGCAGGGAGTGGGGCCCACTGCAGTCTGGCAACTGATCATCCTCAGGGAGGATGCCTGTGAGCATCTGACCTCCCCCTACACAGCCTCCCCCCCCCCCCCCCCCCCCCGTGAGGCTAAATGGTGGCACTGGTCACAGGTCTGCACAGCTGGCTGCGGCATCTGCATGGGTGGTGTGTGGGTGACAGCAAGGACCTAGGGACCTGCCTCTGTTGCCAGGAGCAGTCTAGGAGTGGCCTTGGGGTGTCAGAGGAAGTAAGGGGATGAGCAGTTGGGGCCCTTCTCTGCTCAAGACACCATCCCTGCCAGCCTATCCCTTAGGGCCCAGCCTTGGTGTGGCAGTTACACACTCTACTGTCCACTTGAAGAAGGGGTGGAGTCTAGTCTGTCAACCAAGTCACAGCTTGATGACCTCATTTGGAGGTGAGAGGGAAATCAATAGCTGACTGGAGGTCAGACACTCTTTCTCTGCTTTGTCTTCCTGCTGACAAGCCACATGGAGCTATGCTGATAGAGCCAGAGCCCTGGAGGAGCCACGTGGAGACCCACGCCTGTGCGGAGATGTTTCCACTGCCACTGGATCTACAAGACTTTCCACCCACTGACCTGTGATCTTCCTGCATTTGGCATCATTGCATGTGTTACATGAGTCTGAAGAGAAATTTATAGCTTGGAATCAGACATATGGGCTAATATTGGACTTATGGACTTGATCTGGACTGGGCTGGGATGTTTTCTCAATATACAATTGCTTTTTTATATAAAGTGCTTTCTTACATACATGAGTGTCTCTGAATTTGTTTCTCTAGTCAACCTGGACTAATACACTTGCTTTCTGATCTTCCAAGAGTGACTGAAAAACTTGAGCGGCTGGTATGGGGGCTCTCCCACACCCCTTCCACACAGTGAGGTTGACCGAGCACTTCCTGTGTGTAGAGCCTCTGAATGCCACCCCCCACACACGGGGGCAAGGTCCCAGAAGGTCAAACACTGGGTCTCAGGAGGGAAGGGAGAGATCCTCCCACACCTCAGCCCCATCACTGGGTCCAAGTTCTGCCCCGGCCTCCCCGGTGGTGTGTGGCCATACTGGATGGGCTAGGAAGAAAGTATGCTCCTTTTGGCTGGGGTCTAGTGCAGGGCCTGGGGACATGCAGGCAGGTATGGGTCTCCAGCTGAAGCAGTGGGGGGACGGGGAACCGCAAGACCTGTCCACATTACATGGAGCTGGGTTGGCATAGAAGGTGCTTGGCATGGACCGGGTGCACTGTGGAGTGAGCTGCTATCTGACTGGAGGTTTATGTTGGGGCCCGGTGCCATGTGGAGCGCACCCCGCTAAACCCTCCCAGTTCTGCATTTCCGAGACTGGGGCCCTGATCTGCTCCTATTCTCTCCTGTTCCTGGGCTCACCTGCCCAGGTTTCATTGGGGGTTTGGGCTGGTCCTCGGCCCTGAGCAGAGGAAGGGCTGGTGGCTACAGTTGGTTGGGGGAGGGACTGACTTCTGGGCCTAGCCAGCAGCTGCTCCTGGGGGGTGTCCAGCCCTGACAGTCCACCTCCAGCCCAGAGACCATTCAGAGACCTGGGACTGCCAATGGCCCCCTTTGTGCCCCAGTGGCTTCAGTGTGGCTCGTGAGCCCCAGAGCCCAGGTGTGCAGGCTCCCCTGCTTGCCAGACACCTGCCAAGCACCCCCAACCCCACCACCCCCTCCACCCCAGTGGCGAGAGCCTTGGCTTGGCCTGGGTCCCCAGGTAAGGAGGCCCGTATTCTGATGCTGGTGTGGACCTGGACAGGGACAGGGGTGGGGGCAGGGCTCTGGTGCTGGATTGGATGGTGGTGGGGGTGGGCTGGTCAATGCTGTGATGCTGGCGTGGATGGGGACCAGGGCAGGTGCAGGGCGGCTGGCTTTGCAGACAGAGTCCTTTGTGCAGGCCTCCTGCCCCCTATCTTCCGCTCTGCCCCTCCTCTCTCACCCAGCCTCTCAAAGAGGGCCTGTTCTCCGAGCCTCTGCCTGGCCCTGCAGCTCGGCCCCTTCAGATATCTGTGGGGGGCTGTGGTCTTTCCTTCCATCCGTCCTCCGACACACCACCCATCTGGCCTGCACTCAGCAGCCTCCTAGACACTCGACGATTCACTCCCTGATCTGAGCAGGGTTGCCAGACGGGAGCTGAGTCGGCAAAGCAAGCCTGGGGTAGCATCTGCTCACACGTCCTAGTTCTAGGGTTCCCAGTCTGAGGGGTACCCTGTGCCCTGGGGAGTGTGCCCTGACTGGGGCCCTCACCCAGAGGAGACCATTTCCACCTGTGCTTGTTATACAGACTCTCCTCCTGTACCACCCACTCCAAGGACTCTCACAGACACTGTGCCCCGAGGAGGGGCCATCAGCTGCTCATAGTCCAGCCAGATCCCCAAGAGGCACCTCATCCCCAAAGCAGTGGGAAGCTCCTCCCAAGCACCTGTCCTGAGCCTGTGCAGGTGTCAGAGGTGGGGGCACATGCACACATTCTCACACCCAACCCGGCACACTCAGACACATGCACACAGGAAGGAGCACACAGGCATACACATAGGGGGGCTGGCATGCACATTTGCACACACAGATGCACACCCAGACCTACATACCCACCCACAGTCACATGCAGACAGACATGCACACACCTGGTCACACAAACACAGGTGCACACACAGATGTGCATACCATATATGTACACACACATGCATGCACTTAGCCCCTCTTTGCAGCTCTGCTGCTATGCTTGCTGAGGGTGGGCCTGCTTGGTGGTGGTAGAGTCCCTTCCCCTGGGCTGGGGTCCAGTGCTTTCGGGGCAGAGCTGGTGGGACTGCCCGCCTCTTCCTGTCTGGAGACCACTGGCCTCGGTCTCCTCCAGGGCTCCCGAGTTTCACTCGCAGGTGCAGCCAGGTTCAACAGGCCAGCAGGGATTGTGCCACCAGATGGTGGGGCTGCCCTGCTGGTGGCCTGTGGTGGTGTCCTCACAGGGGCCGGTACCTATGAGAGGACCCTGGGGGTTGCAGTGTGACAGCTTTGTCCTGTTCTCCCCCACACAGACCTCAATAGAATCACATGCTGGCCTACAGGACCCCCCCCCCCCCCATGGAGCCTGTGGATCCCTGGTCTCAGCGGAGATGGGGCTTGGTGGGCTAGTGGAGAGTCCCCCTGCCCCAGTTCCCAGGCTCTACCCCAGCCCACTATGGTTCTGATTCACTGGTGAGAGGAGGGACTGAAGCCAGAAGATCCTAGGCTTGGGGGAGGGGTCAGAGACTGGAGACCCTCCTCCAAGACCCTGCTGCTCATTCCTTCAGGCACAGGTGCCACCTGGGCCCCTCTGGGCGCCCGCCCCACCTCCCTCCTTATGCTGTGGGATTTGTGTACAGGTGTGGGCTATTTCAGCTGACAGGGGGTGCCCCAGAGCACAGGTAGCTGGACTTCGCAGGCCTGCTGCCTCCTTAGGGCTCCTGTGCAGTGGGTGGGCAAGCTGAAGTCAGGGGTGTCTCTCTGGGCTCTGTGGGAGGAGCCCAGGCGGGGCATGTGCAGCCAGTGGATGGGCCACAGCCGCTGCTCTGCATGTTGGAGTGGGGGTCCTGGCAGTTTCAGGGAGCTTTTGGTTCAGCCTGCACCTTCATGAAGGTCCCCAGTGAAGACTTTGGGGCTCCCTCTGCACACTGGTCCTTGAGCCATGACGTCCAAGCCGCCCCTGGTGAAGCATGCCACTGAGGAGGCCTATAGGCAGGGCTACCCCTGTTTGGAGTGCACTTTGCAATAGGAGGCTCTGTGGGCCGAGTCTCATTCTCTGACTCCCTTGGATCCTGGTGTTAGCATCTTGCTGGTTGCTGTGGAAGGTTCTGGATGCAGTCCCCCACCCTCTTGCCTCCATCCCTGCCAGATCTGGGAAGTGTGTCCCCTACTGTTTGTCTGCACACTTTGAAGAGCAGTGGGTATGGGCAGTGCCTGTGTACAAGGTTGCCTGGGGGCTGCCGGCAGATGAGGGACTCATGAACAGAGACCAGCTGTCCAGCCGATGACCAGAAGACTCAGCTGCCTGGGTGACACCATAAGAGAGTTAGCTGCCGGAAAACCACCGAGGGGAGCTTGGGGAGGAATGTGTCCATAGAACTCTGGTTCTCAGTGGCTTGTTCAGAACCTGAGATACATGACGGTCTATCCTTCCACCTCAGTCCAGATTCAGGTCACCCAGGCATGTCTGTTTGGGTGGGTGGTGCCATCCCAGGCTCTATCTGCCAGGCTCATGGCTGCCCAAGTGGGGGGGGGCAGATGATGCGTGTATGAGATACTCAAAGCTCTGAGTTTATGGTGGAATGGGCACTGTTCCTCGCCCTATCAATCCATCGGTCCTAACCATTTGTCAGCCCTCATTTGCCCATCCATGCATCCATGCATGCATGCATCCATCCAGTTTCATCTATCAAGCCATATCCACTTTTGCACCCACCAACCAACCATCCATCTAGTCATCCTTCTATCTATTTGTCCATTTATTCATCCTTTCACCTACCTACTTATCCATCCATCCATCCATCCATCCATCCATCCATCCATCCACCCACCCTCCCACGAGCCATATCTGTCCAGCCTCAGGGAGGCTGGGGTTTGGGTCGGTTGGGAATCCAAAGGGGAGGGATTTTGGAATCACTCATCTAGCAGGCACAGGACTCGTGTGTGTGTGTGGGGGGGGGGGGATGAGAAGCTGCCCAGGGATCTGGGGATGGAGGGTTCACTCTGTGAAGGCTAGGATCTCTGAAGCTTGAATTGAGTTGGCGTCCGGGACAAGTTGTGGCCTTGGGGCCCTGGTAGAGCTGTCAGGTGGGGTTTACTGCCCAGTTGGGTAGTCCCAGGCTGGTATGGCCCATGGCCGGGAAGTTCTCCATGGGGACCCTGTGGATGTGGCCTTCAGGTGCTGCCCAGGGCCCTTGGCTGCCTCCCTCCACTCCTGCTGGCCACACTTCTCACTCCATGCCTCCTGCTTGCTCTTTGGCGAGGACTAGAAGGTGGGTGGGGCTGTGCTGGCACCTCCCTCCGTCCTGGCTCTACTGGCTTTGAACATTCAGCTTGGGGCTCTCTCATTCAAAGTCTGGCTCCTACTGCCCGGTGGTGCACAGTAACCCCCAGACTCTGGCTTTGGTGCCAGACCATCTGCCCAGGTGGTGGGCTCTGCTCAGGCAGCTGCGACATTTGACTCTCTGGGCCTTGTCTGCATGTTGGAAGTGAGTTTTCATGGCACTGGTGGCTGAGAGGAGTCACAGGACAGAGACAGCTACTGTGTCCTGAGGACTTTCTCATGTGTGTGTGTGTGTGTGTATATGTATACATGTGAGTGCACACGCAGGAGTGATTGTGAGTGGTGGGATTCTGCCTGAGGGTCTCAGGATGGAGGTGATAAAGAGGAAGTCATACTGGGGTCTACACCCCACCCTGTGGGGCTCCAGGCCCCCCATGGAAGGTAGGGGATGCTGGGAAGGGTCTGGATTCAGGGACCCTCAGTGCTGTTCCTGTGTTGTTGCCCCTCTTCTAGGGCGTAGCAGCAGAAAATTATTTCTGTCACCAGTGCAGTGTTTGGCTCCCACCCTGGGTGACTGCACCCCCACCCCCACCCCCACCCTGGGGTTATTTTATCTGTGTCCACATGCAGTCCTGGGATGGCCTGGCCACGGGGAGCTGTCCCTGATCTGTTCTGGGCTCTGTTTTTGGTGGCTGTGTGGCCCAGACAGCCCCATGCAAGGCATATTTCCCTACTGGGGGCTCTGTGAGGGGGATCTGGGCACCCCTCCCCCCAGGCCGGTCTTGACCGGTAATGAGCTGAGTCGTCAGCTGGGCCGCCATGGCAACCGCCCGCCAACCAGCGGCTTATCTCCAAGGCCATCTGCTCCTGAGCACAATTCCCGAGCCGCCGTTTAAACAGGCCTGCAGCAGGCCGGCTCCAGCCCTCTGTCCTCGTGTGTGCGTGTACTCACGCTGATGATGCACACGCGCAGGACAGGGGCTTCTGCAGAAGGTCACGGGGGAGGGACTCAAGGCAAAAATCAGCGGCCCACCCCGTGCCATGCCTCCTCCCCACATTCTTTCCCTGCTGCCCTGCGGGTGCTGGGGGCCCTCACTGATCACCCCTCCCCCTTCTGTCTGCTCTCAGTACTGATCCTCTCCCTCCTCCCCTGGCTTCGAAGTCCTCGGATGCCCTCACTCAGGCCTCTGTCTGGGCAGCACCGGTCTCCCTCTCCAGGGCCCTCTGGACGTCCGCCCTGGTCTACGCCAAGGCCCCACCCACCACGCTCGGAGCCGCCCCCTGGGAGCCGCTCCCCCTCAAGCCCCTCCCCTAGGAGCCCCTCCTTCTTGTAGGCCCGCTCCAATGAGTATTTGCCCCTTTGAAACCTACCCTGGGGGGGAGGGTGGCTTCCCCATGAAGCCCTTCCTCTCCGAGCCCCTCCCCATTGTTTCCACCCTCCCCTTTGAGCACCTCTCCCTCTTATCTCCTCCCTTCGTCCCTAGCCCTGAGGCCTTCCCTGAGCACAAGGTGCCTTCTCCTGGGCTAAGCCCTGGGCTGACCCAGGCGCTAGTGGGTGGGCAGGAGGGGAAGTTCCCAGAAACAGAGCCCTCTCCTCTGATGGAATCACTTGGCCAGGCGCGCGGCTGCCATGAAGAGAAGTGCCCCTCACTGGGCCAGTCTGGCTCATAAGGTGGGCTGCAGGCTGCTGCATCCCCATTTGTTGAGGTACACCACACCACACAGACCCCTAATATCGGCGCTGAGCAGCATAGTGGCTGCAGCCATCAATTCTGGGGCCCTCCCTGATTAGTAAGGTGAGCCCTGGGGGATGTGACCCCCCCCCCCCTCTGCAGACCTCCTTGGAGTCCCACATGAAAGGTGGGCTAGCCACAGGGCTCCTGGCTGATGCACTTGAGTGAGAACAGCTGCCATAAGCCAGTCTCCATGCCCATTACCCACAGAGTGCTGGCCTGGGGGTCCCCAAGAACCTCCCGAGAAGGGATTCCTCTGGGCCTCCCCTGATTCTAGAGGTGTCTGAGGGCTCTCTGAGGTATGAATCATGGACCATTAAATACACACTTGCTTTCCGGGTGCCCTGTCATTTAACATGCCCAGCCTTCATGAACTCCAGGCAAGGGATGCCCCCAGCAAGAGAGGGGCACGGGAAGCACGAGGTGCAGCTCCTGATATCTGAGCGGCCAGTGGTCTGGGAGTCTGGGGACTGCTGACAACAAGCTCATGGATCCCCACCAGCAAGTCTCATAGGAGAGTGTAGATGGGGCCCCTGGCTGGATGCCAATGCACCCTCAATGACAGGAGAGACAGAGACAGAGAGAGAGGGAGAGACTGAGAAAGGGAACAAGAAAGAGAAAGGGATGGACAGAAGAGAGGGACAGAGAGAGACAGTGAGAGAAAGAGACATGGAAAGGGACAGAGAGACACAGAGAAACAGAGAGAGAGAGACAGAGAGAGAGAGACAGAGACAGACACTGATGGCAGAGACAAGACAGACACACAGAGAGATGGATACAGAGACAGACAGAGAGTCTGAGACACAGAGAGACAGATATGTAGAACAGGAGAGATTGACACACAGAGAGAGATAGTTGTTATACCTCAGGACATGAGTCTGGGATCACGCAGCCTTTCTGTGCCCTCACAGCCAAACCATTGACCACTGTTCTAGGTCGGGCATGCCAAGTCCTAACCCCACACTTTCGAACTGGGCCTTGTGTGGAAATGGTCTTTTGCAGATGCTATTGGCTGACAAGCGGTCACACTGCAGTAGGACGTCCTCCGAAAACGAGAGCAGACACAGACAACGGATGGGGCAAAGGGCACATGATTGAAGAGGCAGAGGCTGGAGTGATGTGGCCACAAGCCAAGGACACCTGGGGGACCCAAAGACTGGGAGAGTCGAGACAGGTTCTGCCCAGAGCCTTAGGAGGGTGCCTGGCTTTTGAGCTGTGAGTATTTATTTCTGAGGTCTAAATCCAGGACACTGAGCCCTAGGGATGTTTTCTGTCCAGTTTAGGTCACATGACGGCACAGCACCCACAGTAGCCTTCTTACGGCCCCAAGGAGAGGACAGGGAGGCCAACACAGCCCCTCCCCATTGTGTAGTGCTACTACCCCTGCCACATCACTGAGTGCCGTACTGTAGGCTCCATGCTCTTCCTCCCACAGCTCTGCTCACACCAGCTTGGAGTGGGGGCCCAGGCTGCTCTTTGTCCACCAGATGTCCCTTGAAGTGCTCTTGTCCTGGAGTTACTATTTCCCCCTCAGTATGAAAAGGTGCACTGCTGCCTGAGTGGCCTGGGAGGTGTGTTTGTGTGTCCCCTCCCTGAGCCCAGCAGCCAGGAGTTCATCCCTTGTTCCCTGCAGCCAGGGACTGTGGAGACCCTGAGAACAAGACTCCTATCCCACTGGAGGGAAGGCCTGAACTGCCCTGCACTGAACAGAGAGCTTAGGGCAAGGAAGGTGCTTAGCTACTCTTCATTGGAGGACAGGTGGCCTTAGCCCATCCCAGCCTCTCCTCTTCCGTGAGCAGGATGGGGTCCAATCCCCCTTTGTTTTCCCCTTCCCCCCTCTGAGGTGTCCCCCCTTCCTGGAGGACCTCCACCTCTCTCCAGGATTCCCAGCCCTTGCCTGGGAAGCGGGGCGGGGTGGGGGGCAGGAGAGATGTTAGCCCAAGCCCCATTCGGGCTTCGGAGGCTGTGGGTGTGGGGAGGCCAGACCTTCCTGGGCCCCCGCTTGCCCCACCCGGCCTGGCCCTGACAACCCCCTGGGGAGCCAGTGATCTCGGAGGATGTGGTTAGTAGTAGCATCGTCTGCGCCCCTCATCTATTAGCGGCCGCTCCCCCTCTGACTCGCAGGCGGGGCCCATTGTCTGGCCTCTGTCGTTGGGGTGGGGCCTCCCTGGCAGCTGCCCGGCCTTTGGGCCGCTCGCTCGGGCTCTGATTGGCTGCTGCGAGCTCCCAGGCTCCCAGATCAGAAGTTTGTGCCGAAACTTTTTCAGCGTGGAAGGAGCTGTCTGTGCTCTGGAGTGGAGCCCCCGGGCCAGGATGACGCTCTGCGGAACCTTCCTGGGTGCGTACACCCCCCACCCCCACCCCGCCCTCTCGCCCTGTACTCTTTGCCAGGCTGTTGGGAGGTGACAGACGGCGCCCTCGGGGATGGGTCGGGCCCTCAAGCCTAGTGCCCAGCTCGGAAGTGCCGAGGCCGGAGCGCTGCCGTGGGCTGCCCTTCCTACCAGCGCGCTTCCGGAGTGGGGCGGGGGAGGGGAGCAGCCAGGACCTTCCTTGTGCGGCTCAGCGGCCCTTCTAGTAAGGAGAGGTTCCTTGGGCTGGGTCTTTCAAAGAAGTGGCTGCGCTTTGATTCGAGTGTACTTGGATGGGGGCTGCCACCTGCTGGGGCCCCCTGGGCTACTCCAGCCAGGCTCGTGCGCGCGCGCGCGCGGGTGCACGTGACTGGTGCGTGTTCTCACTATGCGATGAAAGGCTGTGGTGTTCATGTCTCCACGCGAAAGTCGCCCAAGAGGATCAAGGATCAAGGACGTGCGCGAGGGTGGGTGGGAGCGGTGCGCGCCCGCGGACGAGTGTGAGGTGGTCGCCCGAAGTCAGGCCCGAGTGTCAGGGAAGAGGCTCTGGTTTTGTTTGCTCCATCTGCCAGGGCTGCCTGGGGCAGCGCCCCCCCAGCCCTCAGCTGTTCGTATACAATATTAATGCTGACCATCGCCGCACACAACGGCCCTAATTGTAGTCTGCAGCACGGAGGCAGGCGCCCATCTGCGGGGACGCATTCAAAAAGGAACAAGCAAACGTTCACCCCCAGCTGGTCACCCGAGAAGGTGGTGCCAATTACACATGCAGAAAAGTTTAGGCCAAAATTACTTGAAAGAGTTTTTATAAAGCAAATGAACTGACACTTGGAATGTCTGTGTGTAGATTTGCACAAGTAATTACACTTTATTTGAAATGATCTTACCAGCTAAGGGGCCATTAGCGCCGCTCCCCTCCCGCCCCCCCCTCCACACAAAGCGCTTTCTCAAGTGAGCTCGGCTGTAGCTCCAAGTTGGGACCTGCAAATCTGCTTCTGACTCCGCCCTGTGGAGTCCCTGGCCCACCAACAGGGAGGGGCTGGTCGCAGCGGACAGACGGGCTGAAAGTCACCTGCAGCTTCCCTGGAGGCCTTTATGAATTTAAAAGGACAGCAGTCCGTGCTTGGTTATGGGATAGGGACGGGTGCAGTAGCTTAAAAACCCGGCCAGGGTTCACTCCACGTGAGGAGAAAAGTTTCGGCTTCTGCTTCTCGGGCGCGGGTGGGTGCCGTCTGGAGCCTTGTTTGGAACCGGGCTCCTTGACCAGCCGAGCTCTCGTCGCTGCGGCTGCGGCTGCGGCTGGGGCTGTGGTTGCGGCAGGACAAAGGGCGGAAAGCGCTGTCCGAAGTGCTGATCAGGCCGGCGCTCTCCAAGCTCGCTGCCCCCACGCCCAGGCCCACGGCAACAAGGGACTGCCCAGCCGGCAGAGGCCCTCCCCGTCCCTTCTCTGCGAAGGTCCCTTTGTTCCTTCGACGTGTCAGCTAATGACTGAACCATCTTGGAGCACCGGGCCCCCCCTGGCTCAAAACGAGCACTGATTTAAGTCCCCAGTTGAGTCCGAAGGCCCCACGCACGGCCATCAGGGCCACACACCTCAGGGAGAATATTGTTATATAAAGAGAAAACATTAGTGGCTGAGAGATTTCGTTTTGCTCAGATATCATGTACATTACCTGAAAAAATTATATTGTCTGCGCGCGCGCGCGCACACACACACACACACACACACACACACATACACACACACAAGGACTTTTTGTGTCCTGTGTTTGTTTCTCCCTGTTGTCACCTCGGTTTTGTTGTTGTTCCTTAAGGCTGTGGTCCCATATCTGAATTAAACAACTCTTCCCCCTCTGGTCATTGTTGGGGAACACGGTTGATTCAGCAGTGCCTTCTTCCAGTCTATCTTCTCTGCAGACAATGGAGTGGGGGGCAGACCCAGCCTGCAGCATGCCGATAAGAGTTTAATAGAATTTCTGAATGCCAAAGGCTGGGGACGCAAAATTCCCAGCACTCCCTGCGTGTCCTGAGGAGATGGAAATGGCTTTTCAGGAGTGCTCTCAGCTGAATATGTCCTTTTATGCTAATGGATATGAGCTTAGGAAATAATAATAACAATAAAAGGTAGGCAGTCATTGTGGCAGTCTGGAGCTGGTCTCATTTTGCTAATTAATATTTCATTCCAAGTTTGCCCAGCACAGGCTTGTGTCTATTCTTCCTTGCTCAATCTGGATGATGTGTCTGTATGCATTGTGTATTTCATTTGCTGGGGAGGATGTGTGTGTGTGTGTGTGTAAGAATCAAATCATGTGGCAAGCCTACGCTGTGGGAAGTGTGCAAAAAATCCTCTCCTAGGGAAAGCAAAATACTCCAGTTTCGTTTCCTTAGTGTTTCCAGTGGCCCAAGTCCTTCCTGCCAGTGAAGTTGGGGGCGTTGTTCTTCTATATAAGTCGCCAAGAAGGAACACTACCTTCCAGTGGGAGTCTCTGTCCTGGACTTCTGTCCCCTTGAACTGTGTGTGAGTGCTGTTGAGTCCCCTGTTGGCTCCTGAGTGTGGGTGATGGTGCGATCAATCGCAGACCAATGGCCAGAAAGGGACAGGGGAGGGGGTTGGGCATCCATTGTGTGTGACTGTCATTGGACAGCTGATTTCAGGTCATGTTAAAAAGACCCAGAAGGATGGAAAACTTGAGCAGGGAGCTGCTCTCCTCTGGAAAGACACAGGCTTTCAGGCAGGAGACCCACCTCTGGGTGTCCAGCGGCTCCTATTTGAGAAGAACAAGACTTACCAAATTCGAGCCTTCGGAAAGGTCTGAGAGGAGCTGGGGGCCTTGTCTGGCCCGGCACTGCCTCCTTCATTCACCCAGCCCGCTCCCCACCAGCCCACCCAAGGGTTTGAATATGCAGATGTGGCCGCACATCATCCCGCGACCCATCTGGGAATAAATCCTGCCTGTCCTGCTAGGTCATCTTCCTCACCACCAATAAACATCCTCAAGTGCCTCGGAGGTAGCCGCTCGCCCAGGCATCTGTCATCCGGCCCTGCTATTAGGAATTATCGGACTGAACCACCGGCGCACGAAGCGCAGGGGGGTGCGTGCTGCTGTTGTACCGCTCCCCGCCCTTTTGTGTGTTTTGCATACACGAGCCCCGGTTATGCTGCATATTAATTATGAGGCAGTGAAGGCGTGTGCAGCACTGCTGCCGGCGCGGCTCGGGACGGGCGCTGGGGCTCCCGCCTGCCGGGGCGCCTCCCGCTCCCTGAGTCTGCAGATCCATCTTTCTGATGCTGTAAATTTATTTCACCTCGGAGAGTAAACAGATATATTGGAGCCCCAAGGGTTCATGGGTAGCGTATTTACAAAGGAGCTCTCGCCAGCCCGTGCCACTGCTGCTAATGAGCGCCGTCATTAAGTAAATGAGACGTCGTCGCGGCCGCGAGCTGGCTTCGGAGTCTCACTCTGAGGGGACAAGGTATTTAATTGAGCCGCTCGGTCCCCCACATGTGACCCCGGGAGGAGGCAGCTGCCTCGCTCCAGCTCCTGCACCCCCATGTAAATTTCATGATCGCTTTCCATGATGTCATTTTGAGCAGGACAGACAATAGCTGCAGGGAAGGTAAGTCAATATTGTGGGCTTTTGCTGACAAAGGCTTGGCTTTCCACCTTGGCCGAGCGGGGAGGGCGGGAGCGGAGCTGATTCCAAGATGAAGGCTCCGGGCTCTGCGCTTCTCCCCGCTGCCCCTGCTCCTCTGGGGTCCTGGGGGAGGCCGGTGCTGCCGCAAGAGAAACTTTGTGGGTTAGAGGTGGGCTCAGATGTCTCTGCGGCCGCCCACGGGGGCTGCGGGCCGGCGTCCGATGCCCACCCTGAAGTACAGGGGCTGTCTTGTGAGCGCCCGCCCTGCGTGCTGCGTGCGTCTGAACTCTCAGCCGGCGTCTGGGTGTGTGTTCGCGGGACGCGTGGACCCCACAGCGGCGGCGGCAGCGGCGCCTGCTCCTGTCATGTTTGTGGGGGCAGGGCGGGGGGTGGGGGAGAGGTGGCTGTTGTGATGCCAGGGCAACTGGGTTTTCGTATTTAAAACTGAAAATCAGGGTTTGCCAGACCGCTGTCTGAGTGCTGCCCGCCCCTGCCCTGGCTGTGCTGTGGCCCCTGCTCAGGTGCCCGCTCCGCTCCGCTTTGTGGGTGGTGCGGGTCCTCCGCTTGGAGCGCACTGGCCAGGCTCACCATGGGCTTTGGCCCTGGAGTTTGGTGCTGGCTGGGTTTTAGCTAGAAGGGTGGTGGTGGGTTCAGCTTGTCTTCGGGCATCTTTCCGCCTGTGATAGGACTATGGTGACAATGACACTGGTGGGCCTCAAGGACCCTTTTGGGAGAGGAGGGTGAGAAATTCGGCCCTGGGAGCTTAACCTCTCCGAGGACCCAAGAGTGTCTCACAGGCCAGTAAACAAAGGCCCGCCCCTGAGCAGACCTCAGAGCTGCCAGCACCTGTGTTCTCTGTTCTCCACCCTGACCTTTCTGGGTCCAGGGACTGGGCCAGGTCTCGCCCAGGCTCCGGGCCATCACTCCCTGGGTCCTCGGTGTGCTGCAGCCCCCTCCATATGTCCCTTAATTAGAGGTAAACAAAAGTGTGGGGAGAGGGAGTGGAGTTCTCCATGTTGGGGTGTCATCAGAGGGAACCAGGCAGGGTGGGGAAGGTGGTTTGTTCACCTGGGGGGAGGTGCCCTGCCCTGGCCCCACCCCCCAGCTCCTTAAGGCCCCCTTGAGGATGGGAGGGTGGGCATGGGTTTCTTCATCCCAGGCTCACCTGTCCTGGCCCTGTACCCCAGCCAAGGGTGACCAGTACCTCTTGTCAAGACCTGAGCTGAGGCAGGCCGCCCACTCTCTCCATGCTGCCAGGGCCTCAGCGGCAGGTCTGCTTCTGAAATGTCACTTCCAGGAGGCTGGTGAGTGTGACCTCGGGAGCCGGTGTCTTTGGCAGCCTAGTCAGCTTGAACATGCAAGCTTCTCCATACGCATGGACGGGCTACGTGGTCTGGCCAGTGGCAGCTGCTGTGGACACCTACTTGCCCCTACTCAGTGTCCCCTCTCCATGGCCCATGGAGTCTCAGGGTGATCACAGCACTTTCTGACTCTAATGAATGCTGGGATTCCTTGATGCTGCTGAGACCTGCTCACAAACACGGCTGACACCCCCTCTCCCCAACTCAGTGTTCTGGCCTGAGGTTTCTGAGTATTCCCTTTGTCCTGCAAGCTGGGCAGTGCCCAGTGCACATCCGCACCCCTTCCCAGCAGCTGCGTGAGGCCTGGGCACCTTTCCCAGGACCTCCTCCACCTGTCCTCATCTGTGCTGGAAGAAACGCAGTGTCGCCGTGGTCAGATGGGGTGAAGAGCCTGCCCCAGGCTGGACCATATGCTGCCGTGGGTTTGTTCTGGCTTGAGTGAATGGACTTTTCCACCCTGCAGCCTGTACCACAAGCCCCCCTGCGGTGGGCCCAGCTAGTCTGCTCAGCCCTGGAGCCTGGGCTGGCAGTGTGGCTGTGGCCAGGAGAGAAGGGGCAGCCACCTTTCTGCAGCAGGCCCACCTCTCTTGCCCTTGGAAAGCTGCAGGGTGTTCTCGGAGAGGAGCTCCCAGAAGTCCAGGCCAGCATCCCTCTCTCAGAGGCCAGAGGAAGAAGCTCTCTGAGAAGGTGTGAGAAGCCCCAGTGCAGATGACAGCGGCTTAGTGCCTGGGCCACCACAGAGGGACTCAGGGATGCCCCAGGGGTCCCACACTTGCCCTCTGCTTCCTGAGTGGACTTGTCCTAGCCTCTGGTCCCACAGGGGTGCATGAGCCCAAACGTGCACACATAAGAGCACACATGCCCAAACTCAATCACACAGGGGCTCAGGAGACTGAAGCCACAACATAGGAGTGGAGGAACCCAGATCTGTAAACACAGGGGTGCAGGAGCCTGAATGCCATCACATATGGGTACATGAACCCAAGCCATGCACCCAGAGGGGCACAAGCTCTCACCTGGGTTCTCCTGGCACAGCTGGTGGCTTTGGGGCATCTGCTGTAGGTGAGGGTGCTTCCAGCACCTGCTGGGGGTCACTCCTCCCACGCTCCCACTGCAGCCTACCCCACCCCTCCATGTGGGTGCCCCACTTACTGCACCTGCACTTCAGAGATGGATGCTTCTGCCTCTTCAAGGATCTGTGCATTCTCCAAACCCATGCAGCCCTGTGGTCCTCTGTTCCTCAATATTCACAAACCTGTCAGGGCTGGTTAGTGTGGAGGCAGGTTGGTGAGTGAGCTCTGGATTTGAACCACACTCTAGGCCCCTTGGAGCACTGTGGCCACAGAGAAGGGAGAGTGCCCAGGGAGGGGGAGTGGCCCCTTGTTCGGACCTGTGGCCCCTTGTTCGGGCCTGTGCCCACTGTACTGTCCTGAGGAGGCGCAGTGCCTTTCTGCGGGAAGAGCACCTCCAAGACCCTCCCTGGCCTCCCTTCCAGCCAGTGCAGCTGGGCAAACCCAGGCCAGATGTGTGGGGTTCTCCTGGGGGGTGGGGGTGGGGTGGGGGGTGTTGCTCTGATGGAAGAACTTCCTGGACCAGCTCAGGGATGAGAGGCGCCTCATTTGACCTCTAGGAGGGGCTGCATAGGGTTCCCCAAGGAGCCATCTGGCCAGGATGCAGCACTGCATGCGTGTGTGTGTGTGTGTGTGTGTTCAGGAGGCTTCGGTTGGAGCAGTACCTGCCTGCTGCTCTCACCTGGCAATGCTCTGCACCCCAGGCTCAGCACCTGGTCAGGTATTTCTCTGAGTGCCAGGCCCTGTAAGCTGTGAGGTCCAGCAGTATCCAGCTTCTGGTGCGCGCGCGCGCGCGCATGTGTGTGTGGTATGTGATTGTGGTGTGTACACAGGTTTGGCTAAGAAGGCCATGGGTGCTGAGGTAGGGCCGTGCCTGGGTTGAGGGACTGGAAGGCAGGGAGCTCCCCTGGCTCCTTCCACGCAGGGTCTGAGGGAGGGGGTAGCGTCCACTTCCCCTCATGTCTCTCCCGAGTGAGTTCCCTCTCCCTGAAGGTGAAAGCATGAGACAACCACCTTCCCTCCAGTTCCTGGCCCATTGCACATCCTCCAAAGGTGACCTGAGGGTCCAAGGAATTAGCAGGGCTGGGTGCCCTCCCCCTCTCCCCACCCCTACTGCTCTGGGCCTGGGTCTGATGAAGAAAGTCTTCATCACTAAGGAGCATCTAGCTGCTGTTTTAACAGCACTGGCAAGGTTAAAAGAAATAATAATAATAATAATATAAAGGAGGCTGAGTGCTGAACTGCCTACAACATGCTATTTGCATGTTTAAGGGAACAAGTCTTGGAGACAGGCTGGGTGAGAGGTTAGTATTTGCATATAAATGGAAAAGAAAGTGTGTGCCTCGGGAAGTTACATCTGTATTATTTTCTCAGCAGTGAGCTGCTGTTGGGGAGATTAGGGACAAGGCTTGCATTTGGCTTTTATTGAATAGGGAAAGTACCAGCGAGGCTGGTTTAGAAGCAAAATAATGGGAGAAATGTGCAAAGCTGCGAACTGCCAGCCCTGCCCCCACCTCCCGTACCTCCCCTTTCTCTCATTTTCACCTAAACTCAGCAGAAGCAGCTCTGTCCCCCTCCTCGCAGTGAGTCCACACACCCTCCCTCATCCTCGCTGCAAGCAAGGATCAGAAAGGCACATCTCTCATCTCTCTCTGTCCTGTGTGTGTGTTTTTTGCCAAGGAGGGGCCCTCACACCCAACCCAGGACAGAGCCCCTGCTTACTACGCCTCCTACCTCCTCAGACAGTGGTTCTTAACCTGTGGGTCATGACCCCTTGGGGGGGATCGAAAGACCCTTTCACAGGGGTCACCCAATTCATAACAGTAGCAAAATTACAGTTATGAAGTAGCAACAAAAATAATGTTATGGTTGGGGGTCACCACGGCATGAGGAACTGTATGAAAGGGTTTAGCATTGCTGTGCTAAGAGAAATGTTGGGCAGGGGTCAGGCCTCTGGTTGAGTGCAGGAGGCGGAGAGCTGGGTCCAGGCCCCAGGCCTCATGGGCTCCAGGGCCTCTATCCTGATGACCTCCAGAGCCCGGGGCCAGAGGGTGTCATGGAATTGCTGGGGGTGTAGACGTGGTAACAAGGTGGGCCTTGTGGGTGCTGTGCTCATGTTGCAGTGAGGTTCCGAGTGCCGGTACCAGTCAGACTCAGCCACCGTGTGTCCAGCAGAGTAAACACCAGCTGGTCCCATCTCACCCTCACAACTGTGACACGGCCCCATCTCATCGAGGACCTTCCTCTTTTGTTTGTGCCTCCACTTGACCAAGCATGAGGTCCTTCTTGAGACAAAATCTCCCCATCCTCACGCCTCAGGAGCATTCTGGTTGTACTGCTTCCGAGACGGCTCTGTTGGTTGGTGGGGCAGCACTTTTGGGGTCCGTAGATGACACCACCATTCAGAGGCACCCGCTTTTCTGCAATCTTCCTGGTTCCCCACCCAGCTGTCATTTGCAATTTTGGTGGGTGGAAATGCCACGTGGATGTTGCTTATGTTGTCACGTTGTGGGTGTTGTGGGCCTCGAGCAGCGGTCCTGCCCAGCCCAGGTGACCCCAGAACCCACCCTTGGCGAGTCCTCACTGCCCCTCCTCGCCAAGGGCTCATGGCCCTTATCTAAAGTGTCACCTGAACTTACAGAGACATTTCAGGTGCAGAAGGACTGCTCTTCCTGAGTGCCTGAGAGTAAGGGTAGGTGCCAGGCTGCTACCCGCAGAGGACTCTGGTGGGAGGTGGAGGAGTGGGGGTGGGTGGGAGGCGGAGAGGGCCCTGCCCTACAGGAACATCCCAGTGTCCCCACCACTTTCCCCCACCAGATTACTTAACAGGAGGGCCTGCATTTGTCCCTTCAATCTGGACCTCTTGTCCCACCTTGTCTTCTCTGACCCCAAGGTCACCCTCGGGGACAAATGTGGATGTCCTCCTCTGGGATCAGGTTACACGGGCCCAGCTGTGTGATTGAGAGTCAGTCCTTTCCTGTGAGGGGCCATTGAAACCACCACGGGGCATCCTCATTTAGCCCGAGCTCCTGGCTTCTCCCAGCCTGGTGGTTCTTCACTTGCTCTGGGGCTTGGGCTATGCGATGTCACTCAGAGGGGCTCTGTGTCCTCTGTGTCTCTCCACTGTACCCTTGAGCGTCACCCCGATCCCGGACCTAGTGTCTTCCTCAGCCTTTTTCCACACATGCATACTTTTATTGAGATGTACCATATGTGTTTTGTTTTTAAAGTCTGTGTTTTAACAGTTTCATTGACATAATATATGTAAAATCCAATGGTTTAAACATATTAAGAAAAGTAGTGAAGACATCACCACAATCAATTTTAGAACATTTCTTCATTCTTGTCCTCATTATTAACTCCCCATTTCCTGCCATCCTCCCCTGCCATAACCCCAAGCAACTATTAATCCAGTTACTCTCTGTACAGTTGGACCTGTCCTGGATTTCACAGAAAGAAAGACCACATACAAAACCAATCGCAGAGCAAAGCAAAATAAAACACCTGTGGTTTGAAGGGGATGCCAGCCCCACACCACTAATCACGGGTTCCTCCCCACAGCAGTTGCAAAATGAAACAGAAAAACCTCAATCAAAAAGACAATAAAAAGTCATAAAAATGACCAAATTACAAATGTATAAAAAGGGATGACAAGCTATAAGGTATTAAATTTTAACTTGACCGTGTCTCCATTTGTCCACCTTTCAATGCACTCTCTCTGACAACAAGGCGACTCTCATTCCTGGTCAGTGGTCAGAGGGATGTCACTGGAGGCTGAACCCATGTGTCCTTGCTGTTAGGTGTCACTGTGTTGCTTCTGACCCAGCTACTCTCTGTCCACGGAACAAAGCTGCACATCTCTGCACCACCGACCCCTTACTCCCACGCCTGAGCCCATCCCAGCAGCCGCTGGGTCCATCCATCTCCTCGATGGCCTTCCTCTTTGTCACTGCTCCTGCACCTTTCCAAGCATGAGATCCTTCTCTCGACACTGATTACTCCTGACAATACATGGGGATACCTCCTCCCCACAAAACAGATTTTTTTCAAAGCTATGTATTAATTTTTTTAAACAAAACAACCTTATCACCTTCAAAGTACTCTCCACTGCACTTAATACATTTGTCAAACCTGCGGCTGACAGCACTTCCCTCGTTCTTTTCTTCATGTGACCAAATCATGTTCCTCTTCATTCGTGGAAACAAAAAGAAGTCACAGGGAGTGAGGTCTGGAAAGTAAGGTGCGTGGGGCAAGAGAAGTATGCTGGGATTTTTGTTTTTGCCCCAAACTGGCACACTGAAGATGGCTGTGTGAGTAGGTGCATTGTCATGGTGGCAAAACCAGTCCCCTGTCTGCCACAAAATCAGGCCTTTTCTGTCACACGCTGTTAGGCAATCTTTTCAGATCCTCTAAATAGAAAGCATGATTGACAGCCTGACCTGGTGAAATGATCTCCAAATGCATTCTCCCCCTCACATTGAAAAAGCAAATGAGCATTGTTTTCTTGGGATACCTCCTAGCATGTCCAAAGGATGTAAGATGAAGTCTTGCCATCCTGTCTCTAAAGAGCACTCTGGCTGTACTTCCTTCTTCCACCACAGCTTTAGTTGTCCTTTTAGCAGTTCACGGTACTTTCTGTATTCTTCGCCAGCACCACAATTCAAATGCATCGATTCTTCTCTGGTCTTCCTCATTCAATGTCCAACTTTTACATGCATTGTGAGGTGATGGAAAATATCCTGGCTTGGGTCAGGCACACCTTAGTCCTCCAAGTAACATCCATGCTTTCTAATACTCTAAAGAGGTCTTGTGAAGCAGATTTACCTAAAGCAACAAGTCTTTTGATCTCTTGACTGCTGCTTCTGTAAGCATTGATTGTGGATCCAAGTGAGACAAAATCCTTGACCACTTCACCTTTTCTCTTTTATCATGAGGTTACCGAGTGGTCCAGTTGTGAGGAATTTGGTCTTCTTTCTAATGAGTTGTAATCCATCTTGATGGCTGCAATCCTTGATCTTCATCAGCAAGTTCCTCAAGTCCTGTTCATTTTCACTAAGCAAGGTTGTGTCATCTGCATATTGCAGGTTGGTAATAAACTTTCATCCAATCTGGCTGTCACCCTCTTCTTCAAATAATCCTGCTTCTCTGATGATTTTCTCAGTATACAGATTGAATACATATGGTGAGAGGATACCACCTTGTTGCACACCTTTCCAGATTTTAAACCACGGAGTGTTCCCTTGGTCTGTCCACACCACCGCTCTCTTGATCCACGTACAAGTCCCGCATGAGTACAATGAAGACTTCTTGAATTCCCACTTTTCCCAAAGTTATCCATCATAGTTTATTATCCATGTGGGGACCCTGCTACCAGATCGTGGGCTTTCACTATCACCCATAGCCTTTTGCAAACCAGGTGTTCAGAATTTAAGCTCTAATATGGTTCCCTCCTCTAGACTTGGATTGTATTGTTCACAGTCCTGGAATCATACAGGCGGGTGTGCTTCTATCACGTGGACTCAGTTGATGCCTTGCTTAGAGAGATGTCTGCTTGTTTGAAGACAAATCTTTCAGATCCCAGATGCTATTCTTTCTTATGGCCAGGCACCATCCAGTTTCTTCAGCACACTTTGCTGTAGCACTCATGTCTTCACTGATCATGAGGGTGTGGATTGAGTAGGGCCACGTCATGAGAACTGCTTGTTTTTAGATTAAGTCACACCCGTCTCTCAGGGACGCACTCCCTCTGCTCTGATTCTGGGGCCTGGGTGGCATATCTGGACTTATTTTTATGCAACCAGCTACTCAGCTGACTTTGTCTGCGTATCGACATTGGGAACCAGCTTCTGGAACATTTTGGAGGGCTCATTATGGCCACTGTTCTGGCTCTGGTTGCTCTGAGACCTTTTCCTGCTGGCCACCTTTCCCTTAAGGTGGCCTTAGGCTTGCCTCTTTGTTCCTGATGCTTTCAAACCTTGCAGTGTTGGGTGGAACTGCAGGTGGGTCCTTCCAGGACAGCACACTGCCATTCCAGGGGACCATTCTTTGCTGGTTTATTTCTTGGCTCCTGCTCTAGAACCCTGAGCAGGTGTTGCATCCCCACCGTACCTAGTGTTTCCTCTATGCTTCTTATGTTCACTTTTCTAGTAGCTTCCTCCGTGTTTGCCCCTCGACGCCGAGGGGCTTCCTCTCCCACCTTCTGCCCAGCTGAGGGACCCCTGAGCAGGTTGAACTGAATGTGGGATAGCTTTGGGGCATCCATAGTGCTGGGTGGTCAGTACAGTGGGTGGCTAGTTCATACTCTCTTGGCCCTCCCTCAGGCCCAGAGCCTTTGCCTTCCCTCTGCCCAGCAGGACGCCATGATCTGCAGGACATACCTGTTGCTACTGACCAGCTGGGAGTAAGTGGAGGGGCCTCACCTGCCCCCCATGGCCTCCCCTGGGCAATGGCTGCTACATCCTGGATACTGCCTCTGCCTCCTGAAGTAAGGAGCAATGAGGCCCTATCCTGTGGCCTGGTCTGGAAAAGTGCTGCTCATTCCCCCTCTCCTCAAGGCCACCCCTCTGGGGTCCAGCGTGAGAGGTATCTGACCGCAGGTCTTGATTTGTATGTCTGTGAGGCCCCTCCCTCCAGGAACATCTGACTTCTCTTTTTACACAGCTTATTGGGATAGCATTTGGAGCCCGGGTGGTGTACTAGTTATGCATTGCGCTGCTACCTGCAAGGTCATCAGTTCAAAACCACCAGCTGCTCTGTGGGAGAGAGACGAGGTTTTCTACTCCTATAAAGAACCATAGTCATGGAAACCCACAGGGGCAGTTCTACCCTGTCCTGTAGGGTCGCTCTGAGTTGACATGGACTCAAAGGTGGTACTTTTCCCTCTCTGCTTCACATTCTGCCGAGTCGCCAGCCTGTCTCCGGCCTCATCAACACCCTTTTCCGTGCCCATCAGCTGTGCCCGAGGGTGCCAGGTTCTCCATGTCCCACCCACAATGTTGCCTGTCTGTCTTTTAAGTGCTCCCAGCCCCTGAGGGTGTGGGGCCCGCTGCCCCGGGGCTTGGGCAGGCATTTCCTCACTGGCACACAATGTTGAACAGCATTCCAGGGGCTATTGGGACCCCACTCTTTCCTCAGTGGAATTTACAGCAACTGTGGCGGCGTAGGGGGCGGCATCCACTGACGGGTCTGAGCCACTCTTCGGTCACACCTCTCCCTCCTGCTGTTCCAGGGCCAAGCTAGGTGATCTCATCTCCAGACTTTGAGGTGGCCTCTGTCCTGGTCTGATGACAGCTCTTTGGTGGGCTCTCATTCATTCAACTGAGAGTTGTTGGGCCTCCGAAGCCTGCCTGGTGTCCCCTAACACCGCAGTGGGGATATAGCTCTAGGCTGCACTTGACCTCTAGCTCACTCAGCAGAGAGAGGCCACCATGACGTGTGCCAGGGTGGTCACACATGAACCTGAATCTGTGCACATGGGCACCCTCCCTACAGTGCTTACTTGTGGACACATGCACTCATGTGTACACGCTCAGAGTCACACAATGTGAAAACATGCACACACACGGTGCACACACACTCATGGTGCACATGTGCATGCATATGCACATGGGTGCACACACACTCATACACATGCACACACCCATGGTGCACAAGTGCGCGCATACACATGCCTGATTCACTGATCCATCCCACATGTTTTTGCTGAGTCCATTGACCCATCAGACATGATACAAGCTCTGGGGGTAGCTGTGGGCTTTGGGTACCCATGGCGTGAGGACAGCTGCGATACTAGGCTTGAGGAGGAACCCGGGGGTATGGTGGTCCTTGGACCCCAGAAATGTGAAAGGAAGGAGAGGAAGCTGAGGGACATAGGAAGAGGGTGGCTGGCCAGCCCGGGCCTGGGCCAGAGGTGGTGCTGGTGTGGCTGAGTGACGCCATGGCCAGGGCTGTTAGACTCAGAAGAGGGCTGGGCCAGATTGGGGGCTAGGGCAGCTCTTGAGCGCTGCCCTGGGGAGCTTCCATCTGTAAGAGGCAGATGTTATAGGTCTGGTGCCCAGTGACATGGAGGGGGGCGGGGTGCTTCCATCAGCTGTCCTCCAAGAGCAAAGACTCCTGATCCCAAAGGCACCAGGCTCCCAACTCCAAGGTCCCTAATCACTCAGGGATTCCCCAGTGAGTCCAGGCTCCCAATGATCCTGGTCCCCCAGTGACTCTGGGTCTCCCAAAGAGTCTAGACTCCCCATGAGTGCAGTCCTTCCACAGCTTTTCTGCCCACCCCAGCTCCGGAGCCCTCCTCCCAGCAAATCCCAGACCCCAGCAGTCCCAGGGCCCCAGTGACTTAAGGTTCCTCAGCAGCTCCTGGCTGGGCAGGAGGCCATGGAGTTGAAACACCTGAGAATCTGAATGAAAGAGCTGGTTCTGATGACACCTTGGTGGTGAAGTTAACTCCCACCCCTACCACAGCCACCTCTGCGAGGCCAGGTGGATGCTGCTCTGCACCTCTGAGTGCTTCTGTCCTGGGTGCCGGCAGGTGCAGGCTCTGGCTATGGAGGAGACTGACTAGCGCTGTCAGACCAGGGAGTGGCTGCAGTTTGCTCTCCAGTGACCTGAGGAGGAGGGCTGGCTGCAGGGCCAGAGCTGGGCCAGAGGAGTCAGGACTGGGCCTCCGCTTAAGGGATGCAGCCCTGAGGTGCCTTGTGCCATGGCCCCAGGAGGCAGTACTGTTGGGGGGTTCCCTAGGCTCTGGGGCCTTAGGGGGCAGGAACATGAAGGAACCAGCCTCTCGTGTGGTGCTGGGCTTCTGTGAGGGGCAGAAAGCACGTTGGCCACCTGGGGAAGGTGGGGGTTGGGAGAGGACACCGTCCTACTGCTTTTCAGACTTGTCAGCCCTGTCTGGCATGAACGTGACTCATGCCAGCCACCCGCCTGCACATGTCACTGTGGTGTCACCATGATGAGGACCTGCTTACGCCTTCAGGGCTTCAGTGCCCTGCTTCACTGTCCTTGGGTGGAAGTGGGCCTCCTAGCCGGCCGCACCCACTCCAGTGCTCTCAGTCTCTGCTCTGCTTCCCATCCCCGAGGCTCTCAGACCTCCTGCTGCTCTCCCTTTCTAACTCTCAGCAGTGTCTTCTCTGGGGGTCAGTGCCCCGACAGGCTGCTAAGCCCCTCACTCATGTCCCTGCCCTTGCTCTGGGCAGGTGGGGCCTAGCCCCACCTTGGCTCTGGTGTCACCGGCCCTGAGCCAAACCTCAAAGCCCATGGGCTGTCAGACTGCCCTGAAGCTCAGCATGTGGTGGGGGGACACATAGGAGGGTCACATAGGAGGGCACAAGAGGGACCTGGTCCTGGTCCCCTGAAGACAGCCCAGGCTTCACCCGTCTCCTTGGCAACCAGACAGGCTCCCTCTGTGGCTGTGCTCCTGGGGACAGAAGGAGGCTGGTCAAGGAGAGAGAGGGCAGGAAGATGTGGTGGTGGACCTGAGTGTGGGCCTTGGGGGCCGGGAGTGGGAGTTCTGGGAAGGGACAGCGGCAGGACCAGGCCCTGACTTGCCTTCAGGGGAACTTGACTTGCTTCCCTGGGGGGGCGGGGGCAGAGCCCAGGGCAGTCGCTTCCTGTTTTTATTGTTGGTCATTTAATGACTGTCTTTTGAAGCGCTTCCTCAGAGAGAGCGGTTGTCCTGGCAACGGGAGTGACGTGAGGGTTGAGGTGCACAAAGCATGCCTCTGTCACGTCCAGCGATGCGTGGCTTCTCAGAAGGACCTGGACATCCACGGGGAGGGGCTGCTGGCTGGAACAGGGGACACGCAAAGCCGGAGAGGTCCCTGACCAGGGTTTCTTCCCAGGAAGCCCCTCCCTGGCCCTGCCCACCACAGGACACTGCTGCTCCTGGGAGCTGCTCCTGGGTATACAGGGGCTTGGGCTCAGTGGGTCTCCCCTTAAGTTGGGGCCTCATTTGTCTTGTTTCTGTGTGTCTGCCTTCTAGCTAGTGATTCATCGCCCCACCCCTGCCCCCAGCAAAGCGTGTTCCTTTTGGTGTGAAAACCGTTTCTTGACATTTTGCCACGGTGGCTCCTGCAACATTTGTTCTTTGATGGCGTACCAATTCCTGGCGTCATGTGCTCCAGGCTTGGCCACGCTGAGGACTGTGGCCGACTCCCTGCCCTCCCTCCCACATCACTGCCGCGCAGCATGTGCGCCCCCGTTTGTTCATGGCCCTGTGTTTCTAACCCTCAGAAAATGAGTTCCGGGGTGAGCTGCTGAACCAGAGGTGGACCCATAGCGATAAGACCAGCAGCTGCAGGACCTCCCAAAGCCTTCTGGACAGACACCGCAAGGTGAGAGTGCCGGGCAGAGGCTGAGGCTGGGCTTTTCAGCTCCTGGACTGGTCCTTCCAAGAGTCCAGGTGTGGGGAGGGCCAGGGCAGGGTGGGGCTTCAATGGTTTCATCACTTTAGACTTGGAGGAAGCTTGCTGGTGTTGCAGCCACTGACCAGCACTCAGGCCTTGCTTGTAGGTGGGCTGCAGCCTGCTCAGCCCTCTGTTCTTCTGGGACTGTGAGCCCATCAGGCCCAGCATCGGCTAGCTTTACTCTGATCGCCCATGTGGAAGTGGGTGTCATGCTCCCTTTGCCGACCTGGCTGTCCCAGACATGGCAAGCCTCTGATTCTAGAACTTGCGCTGCTTGCTCTCATGGGTCCAGTCTTGCAGTCAAGGGCCCGATGACCAAACTGTGGCCAGCCTCTGTCATCCCTCCCAGGACATGCTGACGTGGTCATGCTCACAGGCCAGGAAGAGCCACCCCATATGCATACAGCAAGAGGCCTGAGTAGGGAGCTGTGAGCTTTGTTAGGGGCTAGTCTTCAGAGACCCCTGGCTTCCTGGGCACTTGGTGGCAGCATGGTTTCTAACTGGGCCATGTGTCTGCCTTGGTCAGCAAGGCACCCTGGTGGCCACAGGCAGAAGGGGCACCAGGACGATTGAATCTGTCTTTACTTAATAATTTTCTATTTTCTTCAGTATGTTTTTTTAAAAGTCACTTAAAACATGACACTGACATGGTATTTGTTTTTGAATATCGAATTTTGATTCTCTCTTCACTTTCTGCCTGAAGTGAGTGCCATACTTGCCTTGCCCTGGAGGCCCTGGTATGAGGCCACTGGGTCACAGAAGTCATCTGCTTTGAGGCCAAGAGTTCTGCACCACCTGTGAGCTGTGTTAATTAAGGGCAGGAGTGAGCAGACAGGAGAGCTCTTGTGGCATAGTGGTTATGTGTTGGGCTGAAACCTGCAAGGTCAGAAGTTCGAAACCACCAGCCCCTCCACAGGGGAAAGACGAGGCCTTCTACTCTTGCACACAGTGATAGTTTAGGAAACTCATGGGGGCAATTCTACCCTGTCCTACATGGGCCAGCATGGTGGGCAATGAGTGACGTGGCAGGCAAGGGGAGGTCTGGGTTGGGACCTTCTGTGAACAGGAGGTGTCCCATCTGAGCAGGACGCTTGGCTCCTTTATTGCTCCTCCCAGAGTCCTTGTCCTCGAGTTGGGCCTCGAAACAGGGAACAAACCACTGTTCTGAGAGAGGCCCTAAGACCAAGCAGGGGGCTGGGGCTTGAGGGTCGGATCTCTGAGGGACTTGGAGGCGTTCAGAGAATGATGGGGAGGTGCAGGGTGGCAGCGGACAGCCAGAAGTGTCGTAGCATGTTGCTCAGGCTCAGTGCCCTGGGAGGCGGCTGCAGCCAGACTTGCATGAGAAGTGCTCACGGCGGGCTCGGATTTCAGCACCAGGAGTGCGGACAGCACCACCGCAGCGGAGCCTTTGGAAACGCGGACGCCCCGCCTTAGGGGAGCCCTGGGCGTGGGGGGTTTGTTTGGATGAAAGAGGGATGGAGTTGCCATTGACGCCGGCCCCCTACACTCTTTCTTGACCTTGAAGGGCAAAATATTCAGCCCAAAATCACGTCGTGGTCAGCGATGGTTGGATGGGACCACGGCGGGCAGCACCATCGGGCGAGTGCACACTCATAGGATCCGCCTGCTGCCTCTCTGGGGCACCGGGCCATGTCCTTGCACAGGGTGCTGTGCTGTTCTGTCGGGTGCTTGTGAACCGCTGTGGATGTTATTAATCTGGGCTTGGAGTGAGCCTCAGCCCGTGTTAGAGGCAGCAGGAGACACTTACAAAGACACATTCGGACTATACTTCTGGGTGGGTGACAGAACCCGGCATGTGTGCAGGGGTGGGGAGTGTGGGGAGGGTAGGCTCAATGCTAAAAGTGGTGGGGATCTGTGGTGGCCTCTGGGGGCAGGATGGTAGGTGCAGGAATGGAGACCCGCCCATGGAAGGCCTGCGGCCTGCTGGGTCCCAGGCAGGGCATGCGCCTCTCTCTGAGGCAGAGGACTGCCTGAGAGGGACTTCCTCTGGGGAGTGTGGGTCCCCTGAGCAGAGACCACCTGTTCCAAAACTCCACAGGTGTCTTGGGCACAGGTCAGACGGCAAAAAAAAGCTGAAGTTGTTGTCTCCTGCCCCCACCACACCACAAGAAAAGCCCCAGGTGCTGGTGGTCTGTGTCCCTCTGCTCCTTACCCCTGCGTCTGGCTCCTCCTTCTGGACTCAGAGAATCCTGGTCCCTCAGCTACACTGGCTTCTAGAGCACATTTCAAACACAAGCCGGCAGTGCCTCCCCCATCTATCCTGGCTCTGATCACAGACCCCTGTGCTCTGGCCACCTGTCTCTCTCCAGGGTTTGGCGACAGTCCAGCCATCCCAATCTGCTCACCTGCCTGCCCCTTCCTTCCTGTGGGAAGGGCACTGGACACTCCGGAACATGCTACACCATCTTCCCTCTGGGTTGGTTCTGCAGGAGAGAGGCGAGGTCACGCAGGTCAAACTGAGGACGTGAGGGAAGCCAGAAGCACACAGGAGAGGAGGGGGGACCCCTGCTCTGCCCACACTGTGGTGGCCCTGTCTGCCCAGATGTGCCTTCAGCACCTGCTTCTCTGGAGCTTCCCCCTCCTCCAGGGCACCGTCTCCTGTCCCAAGCCCTGGGCTCGGACTCCTGCCACATGCGTGGGATTCACTCTCTCTTCTGTGCTCTGCCACGGTTTTGATTCTCACCAGAGGCTTCCAGCAACAGAGAATAGAGTCCTGATAAACAGGAGGAAGCCCTCTCCTTTCTCTCCCAGCTCGGCTGCTGCAGCTGCCCAGCGATGCCCCTAAATGTGCTCCTCCCACCAAGCAGATGCCCCAACACCTCTTCACACTATTTCCCCCAGCCCCCCAAATGGCTGCCGCATGGTCACAGGCGGCAGCTGCAGCTCTGTCCATCACATCCTATATAGGCCAACCCTACCTCTCCCATCTCCTCTGGAGGACGGGCAAGTGAACCTTCCTCGTGGCCCCACAGGCACCCTGTCTCATTGTCAGGCATGGGAGAGGGCCGATGGCTTGAAGAACCAGTGGAAATGAACAGTTCTGGGCTCCTGCCCACACTCTCACAGAGGGACTTTGGGAAGGGGCTGTGACCTAGGTGTCATCTGTGGCCCCGGAGACTCTGGGCCAGTCCTCCAGGCATTGCCTTCAGGGCACTGAACAGGGAGGAGCAGGACCATCCACTGACCTGGAAGGTCTCCAGACATTCCATATGTCATCAGCCCCCCATAGTAGCATGCCCAAAGCACCTCTGTCCTCGATGGCACTCAACCCTGCCCCCTCCACTAACCCCCCTCCCTGTCCCAGCCTTGGAGACGCTCTCCTAGCAGGGCACTAACCTGGCCCCTCCACTTGGTCAGTTCTGACACCCATGCACTCTTTCCCTGAGCAGCCTGCTGTGCTCACACCTGAGTAGACCCTCAGGGAGTCAGCAGCTCCCCTTATGGCTCCCAAGTGTCCGCTGGTCAGGAAAGGGTGAGTTAGGAGGCTGGCTGTGAACAGCAGTTGAAGGGGCTCGTGGGAGGGACAGGTGAGGGGTCTGCCAACTGTGGCAGACAGCTTTGGCAGTCAGAGGGGAGGGAGTTTCCATGGGGGGCACACAACCCCAGCCGGTTCTGAGTCATGGGGTGCCATCCCAGGGGGACCTAGACTCTGGAGCTGTCACACTTGGCAGCATTGACATCCTAACAGGAACTGGCCCTCCCCTGAGCCACTGGCTTCTCTGTGGCCCCGGACCCCCGGTCTGCACAGTGATGGGGCTGGGACATGACTTGTTCATATCCCCTCCTGGCAGCCACCTCCCTGGAGATGGCTCAGCACAGATCTGGCTTTTTCTTTGGGTGCAGCCATGGATGGGTGCTGGCTGATTTGGCACTCAGGGCAATAAGGACTTTCACTTCATCCACCCCCTAAGCAGCCTGCCCTCTCCTGCCCCCCAGGGTTTTAAGACTGAAGGATTGATCCGCTTGCTCTGTGTTGGCTGGAGGCCTCTGAGGGAGGGCGGTGCTGGGTTGCTGGTGGTGGCCGGGGCTGGGAAGCCGTGTTTCCTGAAGGCAGCATGAGAGGCTGTGCCCTGCTGAGGGGCTCCCGTTGTCAGCAGTCTTCTGTTCCATGCGTGTGAAGGTCACTGTTGGCCCAGTCCTTGGGGGGGTGGGGTGGGGGCATGAGAATCTCCTGGATTTCACTGAATAAAACACAGACCGAAGCAAGTCCTTCTCAAATCCCTCCCTGATGCTAGTGGGACCTGCTGGCGGGAATTGAGCAAGGACACTTCTACCGCTGGTGATGTCGCAGAGTTGGCCTCCTCACTAAAGGGAGCCCCTGACATGAACTCGAGTGATAGGATGGCTGCAGCGAGCAGGGTCTGGGCAGCCCAGTCGAGATACTGTGAGACTCTGGGAGAGCCGGGGATGGGGGGTGCGGGGAGCCCCGTGGTGAGTGGGGAGGGTCAGGACTGTCTGTCCGAGGCAGCAGAGAGCCAGCTAACTGGTCACCTGTGGGCTGGGTGGGACAGGGGCCTGGCTGGCATGCATTTGGGACTAGTCACGGATGCTTGTTTGTTTCATCTCTCAAGGAGACATTGGAAATGCCTTATTGTCTTTGTGCCCTTGGAGGGCACAGGTTGGGTGGCATGGGGTGGGGTGGGGTGGGGGAGTGGGAACATGACTGCCAGTGCAGCAGGCATGGGCAGGGCCCTGGGCATGAAGTGCTAAGAGCTTCTGATGAGGAAGGTGGAGCCAGGCAGACAGAGGGCTGGCCGCCCAGAGGCATCCACACTGCCCGCCAAGGTTTCTCAGCCCTCCAGAGTCAGAGTCCCCTGACATGTAGGCGGCGGCATCAGTCCACGTCCATCATGCTCCATGCCCCTGCACCAAAGGGCTGGTTCTTCCCCTGGCAGCTCCGGTTTTCCTCGTGGGAGCCAAAGCTGCTCTGACAGGGCCTGCTTGATGGAGAGAAATTGCTAATGGAAGGGGCTGCAGCTGGCCGTGCAGCTGTCTGCCTCCCCAGAGGGAGCTCGGCTCCAGGAAGTGTCCCTCACCCTCCAGCCGTACCAGCCCTCTCTAGCTTTGCTTTTGGAATCACTTATCTGCAGGAAATCCAAATCACCAGGACACATGCTAACTGGGCAGAATACTTGCCGGTTTGCTTGGGGAACAGGAAAAAGGGCTGGTGACTGCATCAATGAGCGTGACCTGGTCGGGCGCAAGAGCACCTTGTGGCCCATCTGTCAGGGCACTGGACAGACCTCAGCCCTGGCCAGCAGGGGCCCCCATTCTAAAAGCAGAACTGATGGCAATGAGGTTCCTGGACACCAGCTGGCATCCAGTCTTATCCACGGTGTTGTGAGAGCCTCAGCCCGCCCTGCCAGGGACACCTCTCTGAACCCATTTCTTTACTGGCTGGGGGATTCTTACTCCTTTCCTCCCACTGGGACCTGGGAGACCTGAATCTTGCTGGCTCCCAGGAATCCTGCTGTCCTCCCTGTGGCCCTCCATGTTTCTCCTGGGAGGACCAACTAGCTGAGCGCAGACTTCAGGCTGCTTGGCCTCTCTGTGCCGAAGGCCCTCCCCCTGAGCCTGTCACAGAGGGACCTGTGTGGGACCCATAGGCCTTGGACCTAATTCTTCCTCTAGGGTCTGTCCCTCAGAATCTCTGACCCCAGGCCGACCTCCTCTGTGGCTCTCACCTCTGGGGAGTCCCCCTCAACCCTCTGCAATGGGTGGGAGCAGGGGCCCTGGAGTGAGTCCGGGTATCATGGGTGCAGGGGACAAGGCCACAGGGGCTGGTGGAGGGCCCGGGTTCCCGCCTGGGCCAGGCTTTCACCTCGGTCAGGCTCTGCTGCTGGACATGCTGGCCCCAGAGTTGAGGTGTTGCCAGTCTCCCGGTTGGTGCGAAGCGTGAATGCATACTGCCTGCAGCCGCCTGGCGGCCTGCATGTCGGCGTGCTGCCTGTGCTCTGTAGGTAGGTCACTCAGCACCGAGACAGACTGTGCCTGCCCCTTACAAGAGTCCCATGCAGTCAAGGGCACACTGGCCTTTGCAGGTGGGTCCCCCTGCTCTGTGGGGTGGTGCTGAGACTGCTTGCTACAAACAGGGCACACAACCCACCAAAGGCTCAGTTCTCCAGTCTGGGGTCCAGGCTCCCTCCACGCGCACCAGGCTGGGGAAGTCCTAGAGTTTTGGTGTGCAGGCGGCTGTGACAACATCTCAGGGTGGACCTGGGGGAGGGCCAGGAGGCACCTGCTGGGATCCTAACCCCCAGGCAGCTGGCACTCCTGTGGCCCCAGTACTCACTGCTCACACTCCTGGGCAGGACACCCAGAGATAGGCTCTTGGCTAACTGGCGGCTGTCTTGCTTTCAGATGAGCTTGGAGAATGAGGACAAGCGGGGGCGCACACGGTCCAAGGCCAGCCGAGGTGAGTGCCCGGGAGGTGCCTTTGGAGACAAGCAGGCAGGACACAAGTCCCCCCAGGCCCCTAGCAGGTGCTCCGGCAGGGCTGGAAGGACTGGTCTGGTACCTGGCCTGCCCCTTTCTGCAGCATGCCCCCGCAGCCCCAGGATGGTCTGGTCTCAGGAGAGACTGGAGGGTAGGCGGGGCTTTGACAGCAAATGGGGCCCTCCCTTGGGCAAGGATTGAGTGTGGCCTATCCCTGGGGTGCGTTGAGCTAAGGGGCTGGGTGAGTCCCCTGAGGTACTGGTCAGGTCATCCTGGACCCCACTCTGTTGTCCCAGTGGTCCCAGGTCCCAGCTGCAGGCTGGCCACATGGCCCTTCTGTCCTCCCCTTAGTCTGGTTCAGGTGAACCAGGGCATCTGTCCTGGCCGGAGAAACCCACCTGCAATCAGAATAGGTCAGTGAGTGGGGCACTGGGGCTGCAGGACACAGCCTGGCCCGCTGGAGAAGGCCTGCCGAGTTTGGGTCATTGGCAGATGCTCACTGGGGCTGGGAGGAAGTGCATCTGTGCCCTGATTGCCTGTGTCTCTCCTCTCACCAGCACCCCTTGAGACCACAGTCGCAGACCTCAGGTAAGACGGGGGCTCATGGGTGGGCACCAGGCTGGGCTTACCCTCCCCTTTCCCAGTGAGCCCCTCTCTCCCTTGCTTTGGCTCAGCCTGGCCACCCCTTAGCAGCAGCCTGGGCCCATTGATGGCTGCACTGGTGCCATCAGTGTCCCGGGGCATGTTCTGCCCACCCAGTCCAACTGCACAGACAAAGCCAGGGTCCAAGGGGGACCCCTGGGCTGCTGCAGCCTCATTCTAGGGACCTGGGCATGTCACAGACCCTTGCTACCCCCACCAGAGGCCCTGTGAAGTGGGGAAGCTGAGGCTCAGAGGTCAGAGTTCACTCAACCAGGGGAGCCACATCCACCTGTGGTCAGCTTGGGGAAGTCGAGGTGGACAGTCCTTGCTCCACAACTCCCCATCAGGCCTTACTCAAGTGTGGGCCCCAAGTGGGGGCCTCTAGCATGGGCCCGAGTATGAGCTCTGAGTGTGAGCCTATAGTGCTCTGGTGGGGCCTCTGAGGGCACCTGGCAGTGTCCCCCTGAGGGCCCCAAGGGAAAGTTGAGACCTGAGGACACTGCCACATGTCTGGACATCGGGGGAAGTCTCGAGGGATGGGGAAGGTAGGGCATTCCGGTGTCCCCTGGCCAGCAGCGGGAGGAGCAGTGACCCTTGAAATCAACTGTTTCCTTGGAGATGGACAGGCTGCAGGTAGGAGGTCACTGAGCCCTGCCTGAGGCCGAGTGTGGCCAGCTGCTCTCCTTTGGCCCAGGCCCAGGTTCTGACTCAGGGCAAGGGGTCACCAGGTACTGGCTGTGGTCCCTCTTCCTGTGTCCACCTGTGGACACTCTGTGTGCTCCTAGCATCTACCTCCTCAGCGAGTCTCAGGGGAAGGACCCTTGGCATTTGATGGAGCTGCTGCCACAGGACGGGAAACCAGTTCTTGGTGGTGCCCCGCCCTGCCCTGGCTGTGCCCAGCAGACACTTATCTTGGACACATGGCTGCACTGTGCCGATGTCGCCTTGCAGCTGGGTCAGGCTGTGGCAGCATTCATGAGTGGATCCAAGTCCCCCAGGCTGATGCCCAGAGCACCCGTGGGAGCTGATGAGGCAATGAGCCCTGACCTGGCAGAGTGTGGCCTGTTGGGGAATCACATGTGGGGCTCACACCAAAGATCCATATTTGAGGCTCACACTTGGGGCCCACACTCAGACCCACAGTCGGGGCTCACACTCAGGCCCACTCTCACAGCTCACACTTGGGGCCCTCCCTTGGGGCCCACACACAGGGCTCATACTCATACTCACACTGGGAGCTCAAGTGTGACACTCATGCTGAGAACACAGTGTCAGTGTAGGCAGGGCTGAAGAGGAAGCGTGGCTGTAGCAGACACTCACTGGCCATCACCCTGGGAGGAGAGCTGTGTTGTGGATGCAAACAGGGTGGGACACCTGCAGGGACAAACTGCTGCAGGTACAAGGAAGAGGATCACACCCCTTCCCCAGCCCCCTGTGCCCTTGTCCCCTATAGCCTTGCCCCCTGTGCCCCTGCCCCGGCCTCCTGGGCCTCTGCCCCCTGTGCTCTTACCCTCTATGCCCCTGCCTTCTGTACTCCAGCCCCGGACCCCTGGGGTCCTGCCCCTGTGCCCCTGCCCCCTGCCCAGGCCCCCTGTGTCCCTGACCTGGCCTCCTGTGCCCCTTCCCCCTGTGCCCCTGCCCCCTTCTCTGGACTGGGGAGGGGCTGCGCAGGCCAGTGCTGTCTCCCACTCCTGAGTCTCCCACTCTGCGAACCCAGTGCCCGAGGAGATTGTGTGGGGAACCAGCCACCCTGCCTGGGCATGGCAAGGTCCCCAGGCCCTTGCCAGGTGGAGGCAGGCCACATGGTCACAGCAGCTAGCAGACCCCAGTAGCTGCCCCAGCAGCCCACCCCCACCCTGCTACTGGGCCCTTGCTTGTCTGCACCTTGATGCTGGTCCCAGTGTGCATCTTCTCATCACTCTCACGGGGCAAACCCTTCCTCCCACCCCAGCACCCACCCAGGGGCTCCTCCATCTCCCCAAACCCCTCTCACCCAAGCAGGGCAAAGGCCCCCTACCCCAGAGGGCAGGAGAGGGTGGGAGTGTGGCCGTGCGGGTGACATGCCGAGGCAGCCAGCGTCCCTGAGCTCCCGCTGCAGCTGGCACCTAATTGCCTGATGAACCCAGTGATTAACTGGCTGCTCCCAAGCTCAGCTTCACGTCCCAGCAACAAGGGCTTTCTGTGAAAAGCCTCAAAGCTGGTCCTTGAGCTCGGCAGGGCGCAGGCAGCCACATGGGGCGGGCATGTTAGGGCTGGACATGTGCAGGCTGGGAAGGGGGCTGGTGCAGGTGGTGAGTGTGTGACAATGGCTGCTCCAGGCTCCCCTCCTCAGCTCGTGGGTCCCTCCTCCCTCCTTTCTGAGAAAACGAAATTTCTTTTATTTGTGCTGCTTTACACAACCAGACTTGTACCTACAAACACTCCCCACATGAACAGCTGGGTAACACTGCTTGTATCCTTGCCACACACCCAGGGAGCTGGGTCCTCTGCCCCTTGTTCTCATATGTGTGCCAGAGGGCCTGTCCTCTGATGAGCTTGCAGATACATCTTCGCCAGAGCTTGGTGCCCAGGCAAGGCTGCTGTTCAAACTTCCGTGGGGGTAGCGTCAGTTCAAGTTTAGAAATTATTCCTGGGGATCGGTTATGGGGGTCCCCACTCTCAAGGGGTTCAGTAAGTTGGGCTTCTGTATAAGTATAATTCCAGGGCCACCATTTGTTTCCTTTTGATCAGGACCGATCAGTTGGTCCCTTGGTCAAACTGCCCAGCAGTGGTGGTGGGGCACTCTCCACTCCTGGTCTCCTGGTGATGGAGGTAACTAGCCTTGTGGTCTACCAGCTTCCCCTGCCCCAGGGGGACCTCTTCCTCTGCTGCTCCAGGGCTGGACACACCCTCCTCTCTGTTACCCGGACGAGGGTAGCACTGGGCCACCGAGGTGGCCCCACTCAGAGGGTTGGCTGCGGGCATGGCATGGGCCCCCTTCCCCTCTGAGGCTGTGGTGGAACTTGGAGGTGCGTGTCAGGGAGTGTTAATTGACAGGGTGGCTGTCTGCTATGGGGTCCCGGGGATGAGGTTGAGAGGTGCTGGCTGCACCTGGGAGAGGTGCCCTGATTTCTTTCTCAGAGGGTGTGGGCTGTGGGGAACCTGGGCATGAGAGCTCCCCTGTTCACAACAGGCCCAGTGCTTCCTTCTTGAAGGTCCAGCGGTCTAGTGCAGGATCCTCACTGCCCCAGCCAGCTCAGCCCTCTCAGCCTACTGCCTCATGGCAGACCCTTGCGGCACTGGGCACCCCCCACTTCCTCCCCCCAGCCCCTGGAGGTTCTTGCAGCTTCCCTGTCTACTGCCCAGGTCCAGCTCTGGGCCCGTCCTGCCCTGGGGTCAGGGCCTGGCCTGAATACCTGGAGCCCCTGTTTGGTGGGTTCCAGTGGGAACAGGTGGGGGACAGGGAGGGCACTCTTGGAGTCTCCCACCCATTTACCCTCCATGCTATGCTGTGGCTGTGGGCCTGGAGCCCCTCGCTACTTGGCACCCCTGACCAGACAGGGGCAGTGACTGGGAGCAGTGAGCCCTCTGGAAGGGGTGCTGGGGTTGGGCTGTTTGTCCACCTGCAGACCCTGGTCATAAAGTACTGGGCCCAGAGGGCTGGCGATGCCCCAGGACCTGGCGCTATAGTTCACTGTCCCGGGACACTGGTGTGAGGGTGGGACTGTTCATTTGAAGCCCAGGAAGACTGCTGTCTTTGAGTCCCTGGCACACCAGACCCCAGTGACCCCTTTTGTCTCCCCCAGCTGCCCCACCCCAGGCTGCACGGGCTCAGGACACATCCGGGGAAAGTACTCCAGGCACCGGAGGTGAGGCCCGGGCTGGAGGTGAGCATGGGGGGTGGGGTTGCTTGGGCCCTCAGGGATGGCAAAACCTTGCCTCTGCCCTTGTCATGGGGTCAGGTTTGGGCCAGGCCAAGGAGAGCCCATAGCTGCCTGATGCACACGAGGGCACACGCTGGGGGTGCATGTGGGTTGTCATTGTCATTTCAATGTCCTTGGCAGGGTCAGGCTCAGTGGGCATGGGTGCTGGCATGCATGTGGCCCCTCAGACCCCATGGCCTGCAGTCAGAGGAGGGCAGGGGAGGGCAGGCTCCCCGCTGCAGGCTGGCTGGGAGGCATCACAGGGACCAGGTGAGCAGGGCCATCTTCCTGCAAGTCTGGGCCTGGAGCCAGGAGGGCAGGGAGAGGCTCAAGGCAGCCCCCCCCCCCCCATTCCCAGCTTGCAGAGCTGCCCCCTGGCCAAGAAGCGGAGGCTGGGGGGAGCCGAGGCTGAGCACCTGGTGGCCAAGCGGAAGCCGCAGCCCCTGAAACTGGCTTTGGATGAGGGCTATGGTGTGGACAGTGACAGCAGCGAGGACGCCGAGGTGAAGGACGCCTCTGTCTCCGACGAGTCGGAAGGAACTCTGGAAGGGGATGAGGCGAAGCTGTCCATGCAGGAGGGGACACAGTGCCCCGAGCCAGCTGAAGGTGCTTTGTACTCTTCCGCCCGGAATGAAGGGTGCTCAGTGCCCAGCGGTCTGAGAACAAGGGGTGCTTGTCCAACGTGGTGGGCGTCCTGGGAGAGGGGCTGCTGGGGGTGTGCCCCACACTGTATGTCTGTGTGCCTCTGAGTGTTTGTCTATGCATGTCTGTGTCTGTGTATCTGGGTGTCTGTGTGTGTCTGTATGTAGGTCTGTGTGTGCCTTTGTATGTGTGTCTGTATGTTCCTGTGTGTGTGCATGTGGCCTCTGTGTGTGTGTCTCCAAGTCTGTGTGTGCTTGTATGCATGTGTATGTATATAGATGTATGCCTGTGTGTGTGTCTCTGCATGTCTCTGTGTATATTAATGTCTGTGTGTGTGTTTGTGCCTGTGCATGTCTGTGTTTGTGTGTGTGTCTCTGCATGTCTCTGTGCCTATGCATGTCTGTGTGTGTTTCTGTATGTGTGTATGTGCCTTGGTGTGTGTCCATATGTGTCTCTCTGTGTGGTGTTTGTGCACAGAGAGGTGGGGTCAGGGGCTTGAGACCTCTGATGCTTGGCCCTCTGTGGGAGCGTGGGACAGGTCAGATGCCGGTAGGCCCAGAAGAGCTCTCCACAGAGATCAGTGCTTGGCGATGTAACATGGGATCTTCTGAAGGTGGGGGCAGGGACGGGAGGTGGGCTGGGACGGAGAGAAGCTGCCTGCACCCTTTCCCTGTGTGTACCCAACAAGTAGCTATGTGGGCACCCAAATAAGGCAGTGAGGTCATTGGGTGTCATGGCCCTGTGTCCCCAGGCCAGTGCTCTCTCAGCCACATCCTTACTGAGTGCCCTCAGTCCCTAGTAGAGAGGTCCCTCATTGGGCTGTATTGTCGACCATTCCTAGGCCCTGGTTATCTAGGGCTA
This sequence comes from Tenrec ecaudatus, assembly GCF_050624435.1. Classification (NCBI taxonomy): domain Eukaryota; kingdom Metazoa; phylum Chordata; class Mammalia; order Afrosoricida; family Tenrecidae; genus Tenrec; species Tenrec ecaudatus. Next base: position 141,925,553 of record NC_134541.1, on the reverse strand, counting down.
GTGATGCACAAACACAGACACACAGATGCAGCCACAGACATAGACACACAGACGCAGGGATAGACACACAGACAAACGCACACACACACACAGACATACAAATGCAGCCACAGTCAGGCACACAGACACAGACACACAGATGCAGACAGATACACAGACACAGATTGACATGCAGACACAGACAGACATCCAGATGTAGACACACAGGCATGAAGACATTGAAACAGACACAGGCACACAGATGCAGACACAGACAGACACAGACTCAGAGGCCAGACCGAGGCAACGACCACAGAAGCCCTCTCTGGCCCCCAGTCCCTCTGGCTCTGCTGTCACAGGAGGGTGATGAGGCCCCCGGGCGCTGTCAACCCAGCTGCCTACACTTGTGACCTGACCCGCAGGAAGGAGCCCAGATGCATCCCGGTTTTCGCCCAGCCCCCAAGGCAGCCCAGCCAGCAGTCCCAAGGGAGGCTACAGCAGTTACCAGGAGATCATCGCCACGTCCCTCCTCCACCTGGGCCGGATCGCAGAGGGCACTCTAACTGCTGAGGACGGGCGCAAGCCGGAGGCAGAGGATGGGGCAGCGAGTCGAGAGGGCGAGAAGGACGTCTTCATCCAGCCCGAGGATGCCGAAGAGATCGTAGAGGCCACCGGGGAGCAGCCCCCAGAGCTGGGTCCTGCCGTTGCGGAGGGCATGGCCACGGGGGAGCCCACCTGCAGGCGGGAAGGCTTACTGAGTCTGGAGGAAGACAAGGAGGAGGAGGAAGACAAGGAGGAGGAGGAGGAGGAGGAAGAGGAGGAAGAGGAGGAGGAGGAGGAAGAAGAGGAGGAGGAGGAGGAGGAGGAGGAAGAGGAGGAGGAGGAGGAGGAAGCAACCCCTGACATAATCTGCGAGGAGGACGCCACCCAGACCTCCAGCCAGAAGGCCCCCGTGCCCCCGCGCCCAGCGCCCGAGTACTCAGTCATCGTGGAGGTGCGCTCAGACGACGACAGGGATGAGGATGCGCGCTCCCCAAAGTCAGCCGCCACGGACGAGTCAGAGATGTACGACATGATGACCCGGGGAAACCTGGGCCTCCTGGAGCAGGCCATTGCCCTGAAGGCTGAGCAGGTGGGCCTGGCCCGGCCCACCGAGCAGGGCCCAGGCGACGGGAAGCCCCTGGACGCAGTGCGGAAAAGCCACTACAGCAGAGGTAAGGACCCTGCCCCGCCACCCCCACCCCCCACTCAGGGTTGGGGCATCCACTTCAGCTGCCTGCCAGCTGGCCTCTGGGTGGAAGTGGACAGTGGGGTCCCCACATTCCAGATGCAGGCTGAGGCCGGGGAGGAGCAAGAGGTGCATAAGGTAGCCTAGGGTTTGGTGTGGGAGACAGACTAGGGGTGAGGGGTGGGGTAGGGAGGGGAAGGACCTGAGTTAGAAGGTGAGAAATGGCAGGAAGGGAGGTAGAGGCTCGGGGGACAGACTCCTCGGAACCCTTTTACTGCTGAGACCAGCTCAAGGGAAGATATTGAGGGGACACAGGTGGGGACAGGAGTCCAGGTGAGCTGGACCTAGTAGACAGCTGTTGGGGGGTGGGGTAGGCCAGGGTGAGGCAGGCCCTGATGGACTTTGGGGGTCTTGGTGGGGAATGGAGGCATCGGGGAGTGACACTGCCCAGGGAACTTAGATATAGCGAAGGGTCACTAGGGGGCCTATGAGGAGATCACTGGAGGGCACAGATACAGGTGCTCTGCTTTCAGGGGCAGGTGTGGAGGGCACAGCCCAGCAAGGGACTCAGGGGACACAGAGGCAGCTCAGGGCCGGTGGTTCCAGTGTCTGCCCTGATGTCTGAGTCCTGAACCCAGGGCAGCTCCTAGGGCCATAGTTCTCCACTTCCTGCAGATGGCTGGCCGGGGTGGAGCGGGGCTCTGGCAGCCTTTTTGGGAGGGGGTACAGCTGTGGGGGGGGGGAGAGGAAGCAGCAGGGAGAGGCTTCTGTGACCTTGCCCCCTTCTTGGGGGTCCCCTCACCCAGTGGTCCCTCAGCCCTTGGGCGATCAGGATAGCCATTGTGAAGGAAGGGTCTCTCTCTCTCTCACCCCGTGACTGTCCTCTCCTTCCCTTCAGACCCTTCAAGAGCCGAGAAGCGGGAGATCAAGTGCCCGACTCCTGGTTGTGACGGCACGGGCCATGTCACCGGCTTGTACCCGCACCACCGCAGCCTGTCTGGCTGCCCCCACAAGGACAGGATCCCCCCAGAGAGTGAGTGGCCCTGCCAGGGTTTGCCCCACCCCAGAGGTCAGGGGGCCCTGTGTCGAGGTGTCAACCCTGCATCCTGCCACTTGCCCAACTGCTTGGCTCATCTTGAGCTCTGGGAGGCTGGACCTGCAGATACCAGCAAAGCTGAGGCCCTCAAGACACCCCCACTCCTAGAATGGGTGGCTGGCGTCTTTGGGGAGTGGAGATGGCTGAGAAGAGTGGGATGCGCCAAGCTAGGGGGTGGACGGAATCAATACAACAGTGGGGTGTTCCTGGCTGGCAGGGCTCAGGAGGGATGTGTGTTCAGTGATGGGGTATCCCTGGCCACAGGGCTGTGGGACAGCACCGGTCCTTGGGCCAGCAGGGGGGAGAATTATGTGGAGGGTGCACACAGCCCAGCCACCTTCTGCGACCCTAGGACGGTGCCTCAGGAGGCCAGGAGGGGTCTCCTGGGGTCTTGGCCAGGCCAAGAGCTGGAGGCTGTCCTTGGTGCTGAGAGAGTCGAGTTCTCCTCCCTCCCCCACAGTCTTGGCCATGCACGAGAATGTGCTGAAGTGCCCCACGCCTGGCTGCACTGGGCAGGGCCACGTGAACAGCAACCGAAACACCCACCGCAGGTGCGTGCGTGCTGGCTGGGGCGGGGCGGGCATCTGCGAGGCGGGGATCTGCGAGGCGGGGTCCTGGGGTCTTGCGAGAGGCCAGGGGAGAAAGGCTCTGAGGCCTGGGCAGCCCAGTGGCATGGGGTGAAGGCTGGCTGCAGTCAGTGGGCCAGTCAGAGTGACAGTGGACGTGAGCGAGATGAGAGAGGTGACTGTCTGTACAGGTGAGGCGCCTGCCTTTGTCCCCGTCTCCTGCTGGACCCATGTTTCCATGTCACGGCACCCGGGATCGATGGGCTGCTGTGGCCTTGCCACCTGCGGGCAGACCAGGTGCTAGCCTCAAACTCAGGGCCCTTCCGGGGTCCCAAGTCAGGCTCTGTCCCCTCCTGCTCACCTTGAGTGGAAGGCTGGGGTTCCCAAGAGGTCAAGCCCCTGGTGTCAGAGTGCTGGCCAGGCTGGAGGCCCTGGGCTGGCCCAAACCAAGCAGGCAGTGCTCCTGGGAGGGGCTGGGGAGCCAGAACTGTCCTCGCAGGTGCCCCCAGGAGTGCCCTGGCCAGAGCCTGGTGTCACTTCCTGTCTGTGTGAGCTGCCATGGAGGCTCTGAGACCCAGCCAGACAGTGAGAGGGTGCCCTCTCAAGGGGCACCTGCTGGCTACACACCCTCACACCGTGGTGTGGGAAAGATCCCACAGGCACCGAGGGCCCTGTGGGCGCCTGGGCAGTACTGAGATCTCAGCGCCCTCCTGTCCTCTCTAGTTTGTCCGGCTGCCCCATCGCTGCTGCTGAGAAGTTAGCCAAATCCCACGAGAAGCAGCAGCCGCAGCCGGGAGACGCCACCAAGAACAGCTCCAATTCCGACCGCATCCTCAGGTGAGTGGGACATGGAGGGGCCAGATGGAGCCTGGCCTGTGCTGGCCAGTGTACGGGGGCAGGAGCCGGTGGATCCGGACAGCCATGGTCCTGGTTCCCTCACCCTGAGCCCTTCTTATCTCTCTGCTTGATGCCTGTCCCCCCACAAGGGGGTGAGAGCCCTAGTGAGTGCAGAGCACCCCCCCTCCGCCATTGCTGTCCCCTGCTGCCTCGCTGCTAAAGCAGAAATGGCACCACCAGGGCATTCTCCGACACAGGAACCTTCTTCCCGTCTAAACCCTGCTCTGCTGCTTTCAGCATGCCTACATCCTCTGGAGACCTGGGTGTGTGTGTGTGTGTGTGACATCATTATTTAGCCCCCCAACCCCAGCCAAGGACACTTCTTTTGGGGACATCTCAATCCATGACACCCACCCTCTCCCCCACAGTAGTCCCCCACGCCCATCCCTCTGTGCACACCCGGCAGGATCTCGGCCTTGGAGCTGCCCTCTGGCCAGCCCCACTCACGTCCGGGAACCATCTCCACCTCCACTCTGCTCCTGGCCACTTCCCACCAGTGTTAATTTCACACTCTCCTGCCTTGATCCAAGTGCCCATCAAGGGAAGGGGCAAGGTGCCAGGGAGCAGGCCAGCAGGGTAGGGCACTCGGTTAGAGGAGGGCAGCCAGGGTTCCTGGCACACCCCTTCACATTTGACCTCAGCGTGCTCCCTGAGAAGGGTTGTGGGAACAGCTTATCCTAAGGTTCAAAAGGGGCAGTGACCTGGTGACCCTGGTGACCTATGGCCCTGGTGATCCAGTGACTCTAGTACCCAGTGGCCTTGGTGACGGGTGGCCCTGGTGGTCCTGGCTGTAGCACAGATGACTGTCCTTCCATGCAGGTAGCCTATCCTGTGCACAAGTGGCCCTAGCACCTTCAGCCTTGGCCAGCAGCCTCCCTTCCTGCCTGTGGGCCCGGTCGAAGCCTTTGAAATCCCAGAACTCAGGAAGGAAGACATGGCCTCAAGCAAGACAGGGCAGCCCTGGGCTTACTCCTGCACCGGAGGCACTCCTGCCCCTCCAGGGTCCTGGGCCTCTCTTGAGCTCTTCCAGCTGCTGGCAGAGCTGGGTGAAGGCGGCACAGGCTCTGTTGCAGCTGGGGGCCATGGTCCGTAGCATGTCTCGAGGGAGTAGGATTCTGACTGATGGGGAGGGGTGGGGAGAGGCTGGGCCTCAGGGGCTCTCTGTCCCTGCCCAGGCCCATGTGCTTCGCGAAGCAGCTGGAGACCCCTCCGTACGGGAGCTACCGGCCCAGTGTGACTCCCAGCACGCCCAGGGTCAACCTGGCCAAGGAGCTGGAGAAGTTCTCTAAGGTCACCTTTGACTACGCAAGTTTCGACGCTCAGGTTTTCGGCAAACGCATGCTTGCCCCAAAGATTCAGACCAGCGAGACCTCACCCAAAGCCTTTAAATGTGAGTGGCCTCAGCTCGTCTGCGCTCCTGCGGCATTGCTGCTGACCTGTGGGCTGGAGGGGTGGCTGAGTCCCCTCCCATCCATTCCAGTCTCAGTGGTCCAGATACTCCTGGGTGACCCTCCCCCCAACGGGCTCCCAGGAGCCAAGACCTCCCTCACCATTCTCTCCTCCTGGGCTCTGGGCGTCTGTGGGAGTGTCTGTCCTTCAAAGCGGGGTGTCTGCTGCTGGGGCTGGGGCCTTGCTGGGTGGGTGCCACTTGCTGGACTGATGTATTCGTTAGGACACTAGCAACAAAGCTGACCATCTGCAGTCCTTGGAGCAGCCCCTGTCTGCACTCATCCCTGATGTCACGGACTTGTAGAACAAAAGCCCTGGTGTTGGGCTGCAGGGGAGAGCACCTATGTATGCTGTAGGTTCCAGGGGGGATCTCCTTGAAGGCACCGCCAGCCCCACTTACTGCCAACGCCCACATCCCCACAAGCTCAGAATGACAATGCCCAGTCCCAGTCATGAGTGGTGCTCATGAAAACGCCTCCCTTCCTGATGTAGCACCTGCTAAGCTTCCAGTCTTGCGGGGCCCCGCCCCCCAGGCAGCAGCCTCTCCCCCCACCCCCCACCGGCCCCAGCTGTGCTGCAGAGAAGCTCAGGCGGGCTCTCCTGGCCTTCTGGAGAGCACCAACCTGCGGTTGCCTGGAGACTCCCACTGGGGAGCCTTTCTGGGTCAGCACAGGTTCTAGGAGACACCCTGCCAGCATGAGGCCAAGGGCCAAGGTAACCTTGTTATAGCAGGTGACAGGGGGACAAGGAGCCCTGGTGGCACAGGGGTGAAGCCCCATGAAAGGAGCGCCCCACTGGGGAGGGAGCCTGGTCTTCTGTGTCTGTGAGCCTCTGAGTCCCTGTGCCAGGGGTCAGAGTGCTGGGGCAGAGGGACAGACAGGGAGGCAGGGGATGCGGAGAAGGTGAGGATTGGTGGAACCCCGACGCTAGTCTGCCCTGTCACCGGCAGCCGGTTCACAGTGAAGAGTCAGACACAGAATGGAGGCCCTGACAGAAAGTGTGTCAGAAAACAATGGCTTCTAATTTTGATATTTTGTTTAGTATGGTTTTCCTGTGATTCTGCAGGAAAGGTGCCGCCAGAGGACTGTAGGGCATCATGCCCTATAGCCCATGGGGCAGCCATGATTCCAGATAGCTTGGATATGCCCAGTGATCACCTCATGGGGCTGGGGCAGGGCTATGTGTCTGAGGGGTCAGGACAGCTGCCCTGCCTCCGAGGGTCACACTTTTTTTCCCCCAGCATGACCCTGGCTTGTGGCCAGGAGCAAGGCTGCTTCTGTCTGACTGTGTCCCCTCCTATTGCCATCCCTGGGGGCCCCTTCTTCAGCCGCAGCCTCTCCAAAGGCTCTCTCCCCTGAAACCGCCTCAAAGCCCAACCCCCCACCCCAGGCCTCCTCCCCAAAGGGCCCTCCCTGAGGCACAACAACAAGGTGTCCCCTCTCCCACAGGCTTCGACTACTCGCATGATGCCGAGGCTGCTCACATGGCCGCCACAGCCATCCTGAACCTCTCCACACGCTGCTGGGAGATGCCCGAGAACCTCAGCACCAAGCCGCAGGACCTGCCAGGAAAGGTGGGTCGGCCCTCCTGTTGCCTGCCCCTGTCTCCCGCACACTCCCCATCCCCCAATGTCGAGAGAGTGTGCCCTGTGTCATCTCTATGTGTGACCAGATAGATGGCTGAGCTCATGCCATGTCCCTGCACACATCACTGGCACTGTGACCCTGACTGAGTCTCAGAGTAGCACACATGCCATGCCTTAGTCTGAGGACGGTATACTTACCATGGTCCTGATTGAGCCAGGGGCTGTGTACAGGCACCCTTGGCTCTGGGGCCCAGTCCCATCACACAGGAGTCAGAATCACATTATTGGAGTAAGGAAGCTGGGCATTGGCCCTGCCATTCCAGGGTCTTAGTCCTCCCGCTGCCTGAGGAGATGGCTGGGCCCTTGGTGCCCATGGGTGCATGCTCTCCTCTCCAACTGCAGCCCGTGGACATTGAGGTGGATGAGAATGGGACCCTGGACCTGAGCATGCACAAGCACCGCCGGCGGGACGGCACCCTCCCCGGCAGCAGCAGCCCAGGCATGAAGTCACCTGATGTGGCCACACGCCAAGGCAGTGCCAGCACCACCAGCAGCTCCATGACCTCGCCCCAGTCCAGCCAGGCCTCCCGCCAGGATGAGTGGGATGGGCCCCTGGACTACACCAAGGCCAGTCGCCTGCGTGAGGAAGAGCCGGAGGAGGTGGGTACTGGAGAGCCCATGGCCAGCCCGAGTCCCCCAGCAGAGCCTCAGGGGAGCCCTGCCCCTTGGGGGCAGCTGAAAACTGGGGGCCTTGGTACCCGGCAAAGGGCACAATGACCTCGCAGAGGCTGTGCTGGAGGTCTGCTTTGTCCTCCAGCAGCCAGGGTCCCAAGGAAGGCAGTGACCTGCAAGGGGACCTGCCCGCCAGTCTGCTGTCCAGGTCCTGCTCCTCCATTGTCTCCGAGCCCTTGCTCAGAGCCACCATGCTCCCGTCCCTACGCTCACTCAGGATGGTGGCCGTCGCTCGTGGGTACCCTATCAGTGGCACCGCTCCAAGGCCTTGAAGCTCCCGTCCCCAGGCTGCAAGCCCCAACCCCAAGACTGATCCCTTCCTCCCCACCAAAGACTGATGCCCCTGTCCATGGATAAAAGTCCCCATGCCCACCCCCAGGCCTCTATCCCTGGCTGGCCCATGGTCCTGCTAACCCATTCACACAGCCTCACCTTCTTTTCTGGCCATCTGGTCATTAAGCTCCGTGGTCAGTCCCTTCCAGCCCGTGCTGGCCCAGGCACTGCCCACAGCTCACTGCTCCACCTCCTGGACACAACTTCTTGCCACAGAAACCCCCAAGTCCAGGCCCCTGGGTTGCCTCAGGCAGACCCCCCCCACCCCCTGCCCTGGGCTTCCTCCCCTCGTCCTGAGTAGGTGGCCTCCTCGGGTCTCTGGACTGCTCAGTACATGTGGTGGCAGTGGCGGCAGCAGCAGCAGTGTTCAGTGAGCTCCCACCACTGGCTTCCCTGGATGGTCCTATGGAGTTTCTGTAGCTCAGGGCCAGGAAGGGCAGGACCATAGAGGACAGTTGCCAACCGGTGTCACCAGGTGCCAGGTCCGGGCTGATTCTTACCTCATAGCAGATGGGCTCACAATTTCTCCCAGTCCTCTGGGCCTTCTGCTGACACTGGGCAGTGCTTCCAGCCCCTGTTCGGGGATGGGGAGACTAGAGGTGTGCTAGGGGCAGCTACGCAGGGGCCCAGAAGGGACTCTACACCTCAGGGCCAGGAGAAACCGGGCCTGGGCCCGCTGCCGGCTGGCTGAGCACTGCCTGGGGAGCCCCCGCAGCTCACAGCGGTTAAAGCCTGTCCCTGCTGGTCTTTTGCAGTCTGAGCCAGCAGCCCGTTCTTTTGCTTCTTCTGAAGCAGATGACCAAGAGGTATTGGAGGAGAGCTTTGAGGAGCGGAAGTACCCAGGGGAAGTCACCCTGACCAACTTCAAGCTGAAGTTTCTCTCCAAGGACATAAAGAAAGAGCTGCTCACGTAAGTCCCCTCCTTGGTTGCCAGGGCCCTCCCAGACCTTCTATGGCGGCAGAGGATCAGCCTTCCACTGACTCTGTCTATCCGGGAACCTGCCTCACAGAGCCCAGCAACAGGCTCTTGCCAACTGACTGCTCCCAGGGGAGGAAGATCGTGCTGTGTATTCAGGAGCAAGGGCATGCTGTGTGTGTGCCTATGAGGATGTGTTGTATATGCATATGTGTGGGTATGTCATGTGTATATGTGCTGCCGAAACGAGCACAGTGGGTATGTCATGTGTATGTGATGTCATGCATGCACGTACGAGAATGTGTCATGTTGTACATGTGTGAGGGCATGCTGTGTGTGTATGTGAGGGTGTGTCATAGATATGCATGTGAGGGCATGTTGTGTATCCACATGTGAAGGTGTGTCATGTGAACTAATGTGAGGGCTTGTTGTATGTATGTGTGTGTGTGAGGACATGTCATGTGTGTTTATGTGAGAGTATGCTGTGTGTATGTGAAGACATGCAATCTGGGAAGAGCGTGTGAGGGCATGTCATGGAGGGTGTGTTCAGGAGTGTGCAGGCATGTGTGAATGCTAGGGTGTGTCGGGCATGTCATGGGAGGGTGTCTGTAGGCATGTTTTGTGAATGTGAGAGAGGGGTGTGTCAGGATTTGTGAGGGCAGGTAAGGATGTGCCTTGTGCAAGAGTATGCAAGAGGAGGGAGCGTGGGCAGGCATGTGAGTGTGTGTGTGGACATACTGTGTGTAATGACATGCTAGGGGTGTCACGTGTGTGAAGATATGCAAAGGCATACAAGGATGTGCCAAGCATGTCAGTGGAGATTTTGTAAGGACCTTTGAGGGCCGTGAGTATGTTATGTGTGTATAAGCCCTCACTCCTGGAAGCCTGAAACCCCACCAGAGCCCCTTGCTGGGTCCAAATATGATTCTGCCCAGCTTCCAGGCAGCCTCAGGCAGCGGCAGCCACGGGCTCCAGCTCAGGCTGGGGATGCCCGGTTTCTAATGTGCTGAGGCCTCCCTTCTGTTAAGGCGAGGAGCCCCCTCTCGCTCAGGGAAGCTGCCCAGGAAGGATCCAGAGGCGGGTGGAGGGAGGCAGGCTGCTGTGGTCGGTTCTGATGCTCTCTCTCTTTGTCCAGCTGTCCCACTCCCGGCTGTGATGGCAGCGGCCACATCACCGGGAACTATGCCTCCCACCGCAGGTTTGTCCCCGGGTGCCAAGCCTGGATACTGCGTGGTGGGTCTGCTCCCTCTCTCTCTGCTGTGCCCCCCTGTGCTCACCCCGCACCTTCTCTTCTCTTTCAGCCTTTCTGGTTGCCCTCTTGCTGACAAGAGCCTCAGAAACCTCATGGCTGCCCACTCTGCTGACCTCAAGTACGTCTGCGCTCCTCGCCTCCCTCTCCTGGGCGCACTCACTGCCCTTTCCTCCAGGTTCCAGCCAGACTCGGCCTCTCCCCCTGCAGCCCCCTGGCCAGCACCGAGGAGGCGACTATGGGGTGGGGGCCGAATCTGCTTGGCTGGGGCCCCTGCTTGGCTCCCTGCTCTGCACCCACTCTGTGCTCCTGCTCTGCACCTCTGCTCTGCATCTCTGTTCTGTTCCCCTGCTCTGCACCCCTGCCCTGCGCTCCTGCTCTATGTCTCTACTCTGCACCCGACTCTTCACCTCTGCTCTGCATCTCTACTCTGCACCTCTGTTCTGCATCTCTGCTCTGCTCCCCTGCTCTGCATCTCTGCTCTGTGTCTCTGACTACACCCCTGCTCTGCACCCCTGCTCTGTGTCTCTGCTCTGCACCCCTGCTATATGTTTCTGCTCTGCAGCCCTGCTCTGCACCCCTGACTCTGCATCCAGGCCCCCTTCTATTCCCCCTACTCTCTGTCCTGCTCCTGCTATCTGTCCATCCCCAGAGCCTCTGACTGCCGCCTGCTCTCCCGCCCGTGCACCTCTGTCCCTGCGTGCTTTGCTGTCCCTGGCTGCAGCCTTGGCCTGGCTCTCCGTTCACCAGAGGTTTCCTAGGTGTCAGCGTCCTTGGGGTTGGAGCTGAGGGCTGTTTTTGCCCACGTCAACACAAGCTCCTGTGGCAGGGGTTAGGCGTGGGGGGGGGGCAGGGCAGTGGTTCCAGCTCTGGTGGCTCTGACCAGCTGCATTTGAGGGTGGGAACTGAGGGACGTTGCCTCTGAGGGCCAGCCTCTCAGGACCTGAGCTACTTTGGAAACAGGACTGGACACACTGGATGCCGGGAGGGGGGTGGCACGGGGAGGGACAGTGTGCCTGGTCCACCCCACCCCACTTTTCTGCGGGTTCATATTCTCCCATATTCTCCAACTTCCTCTTCTGACCAATTTTCTGATAAGAGGCCAGCATGCCAAACATTTGGGTGTGGGTGGAGAACCCAGGACCCTAGACTGAAGGCAGTTCCTGGAAGGTCTGACCAGGTCTGTGAGGCCCCATCCTGGCAGCTCCTGTGAGAATGAGCCAGTCCTGGCCTCTGAGTGCTACCCCTGCCCCTAGCTCTGTCAAGACCTCTCCTCGGGAGGCCCAGTGTGGCCTCCTTGGTCTCCTGTGGGTTGGGGGTGGCCCAGGAGCCTGGCAGGGGCTGGGGGGAGACCTGTGTGAAGCCAGATGTGTGGAGAGGAAATGGTGGGACCAAGATGCCCCCTCTCCCCAAAGCTGTGATCAAAGCTGGGCCTCCGGGACCCACAGACCCGGGACAACAGCATGGCCCCTTGGCGTGTAGCGACTGGCCTAGTATGGGGGGTGGCCACAGGGGTGCAGATAGAGCTGGTGCCCAGGAGGTTTTCTGGAGCCAGGAGCTGCCACTGCCTTGTCCTGGCTGGAGCTGGCCACCACAGATGACCCGGCAGGCAGCAGCCCAGTTGGTGCTGGTGCCATGAAGCCCTGTGGGGGCCACTCTGGACACGAGTGTCACCTAGTGACCCTGACCAGGCCACCCCCTCTCCAGCTAGCCATGTGAGGAGCAGTCTGCGCAAGAGGCCACTATGGCCTCCAGGAGAGTACGCCTGAGGCCCCAGAAGGTGGACCTGTTCCCTGGGGTGAGCAGGCACATCGTTCCCTCAACAGCACTGTGCTGGAGAAGGAGCCCTGGCTGTGCAGTGGTCACACGTTAGCTGTGTCCCTAAAGATCGGTAGTATGAAACCACCAGAGCTCTGTGGGAGAGGGACGAGCTTTCTAGTCTCGTAAGCAGTTGCAGTCTGGGAAACGCACAGAGGCAGTCCTGCTCTGTCCTGTAGGGTTGTCAACTCGGAAATGGAATCTGGTGTTTGCTTTTGAGCTGGCTTGTCGTGGCCCTGGAGGCAGTGACACGGGGCTGGGCGGGTGCCGGCATAGGCCAGCACTCCAAACTGCCGCTCTGCTGTAGGAAGACCCCTGCCCCTAGTTGGACTTGCTCCCCTGGCCTCCCAGGTGGCACTTGTCCGTGTGTCTTACCGGAGGGCTGAGGGGGTGAGCTGGCCTGGAGGCAAAGTGCTGAGGTCACTGTCCAACTGCCGTGTTGTTGCTGTGTTGCTGGACGCTGTTGGTGGACAGCGGGCATCTGTGGGACCCTCCCCAGTCCTGGGGCAGAGGGTGCTGAGCTTCCTCCTGGAGGGGTCCCTGCTCACCCACTGGCCTCAACCCTGCACCCCCCACAGGTGCCCCACGCCCGGCTGCGATGGCTCCGGCCACATCACGGGGAACTACGCCTCACACCGGAGGTGAGGCCTTGGGTCAGGTGGGAATCTCCTTCAGGGAGCACTTGGGTCAGGTAGTGGTGAGGGTCCGTCATCAAGGTGCTCCTTGGCTAGGAGGGGTCAGGGAAGGGTCAGGGGGCCTCCCTCAGACAGAGTATGGCATGGGAACTAGACACTGACACCGGGAGGCCCCCTCCCCAGGGGTCCGAAGGCCCTGGCTAGGCTGCCCTGGGTGGGCTGGAGAGGCCGGTCAGACACTGGGGCCCTCAGGAGGGCTGCTGGGGCTCAGGGTCCTCTTTTTACACAGCCTGTCAGGCTGCCCTCGAGCCAAGAAGAGCAGCCTCAAGAGCACGCCCACTAAGGACGACAAAGAGGACCCCGAGCTGATGAAGTGAGTGCTGCCCCTCTCAGTCACACAGCTGCTCACTGGTGGATGCAGAGGGCCTTCTGGCCTCAGGGCACCATGCAGGTCACACACGCACTCTGCAGGGGACCCGGCCACCAGTTCCTGAGGCGAAAACACACATGGGACCGGAATGCCCGCACCTCCCACTGCCTGGGGGGGGGGGGGGGCTCCAGAGATTGGACAGGGCAGTGCTGAGGCCTTGAGGCGGGGCGAGGACTGCAGACCTGGCCCTCTCCCCAGGCAGGCTCATGGGATACATGGCGGCCGCTGCCCGGGGGCCAGGGGCGGTCTGGGTGCACCCACATCAGCCAGGGGCAAGAGCAAGGTGGCCACAGTGGTGGGGCCAGCTCTGCCCGGCCCCCTCAGATCAGTGCGTGTGAAATCGCAGCGTAGCCTGCTGCGCCCTGGATGCATCTGTCCCGCCCACAGGGAGTCAACGGGAGGAGCGCCCCTAGTGCGAGCTCGGGGTTCGCTGGGAGCTCAGCTGCTCTGGCTGCCCACAGCCTGCTGGCCACAGACGACTAGCAGTTCAAGTCAGGACCAGTGGTTTTCAGCTTCACTGGGAAAATGACTTCCCTTTCTCAAATGCGCTGTCGGTTGTGCTTAAGGCCACAAGCCAGCCAGTGTTGTGCGAGGGAGCTTGGTGCCTTCTGCCCTCCTCTGCTGGTTCAGCCCCAAGGTCTACTGTGTCCAGAAGTGGCCGGACCAGCTCCCGTGCCATGGAGTTGAATCTAGACTCCGTTTCCCCGGGAGCAGGCGGCCTCATCTTTCTCTTGTGGAGATGCTGGTGGATTTGAACTGCTGATGGCACATTTGTTTGCTACCTCACGCCTCACCAGCTGTGCTTCAGGGCCCCTCGTAGATTGGCCAGCGCTTTTAAACCAGACCTGATATGGCAGAAACCTCTGTGGGTTCCCGGAGGTACAGAAGGGAAGGCCCCCCAGGAGAGAGAGGCATTTCATGGTTCAGTGGTTCTGGAGGGGCTGGTGGAAAAGAAAGGAGCCCCAGTGGTGTAGTGGTTATGAGTTGGGCTCTTCACCGGCCGCTTCTCAGGAGAAAGATGAGACTCTTTGTGCCCATAAAGAGTTACAAAGTGTCAGAAACCCACGGGGCAGTCCCACCATGTCCCCGGAGGTGGCTGTGAGCCATACTCCCACGCTGGCAGTGGGTGTTGAGAGCTGAGAGTGGGAGAGCCCTCTTTGAGGCATCTGCTGGCTGTGCTGGAGCCTCGCCAACATTGGGGGGGGTGTCAGGGGGCAAGGTCCTCTTTTCATAGCTCTATGACAGGTTGAGAATAGGCCCCCACTGTAGGGGACTGCCTGGCTGTGGGCACATGGCGTGCCAGCTCTGGGTCCCACCGTTGACCTCAGTGGTCCGGGAGCCTGGCACATGGTCAGTGTGGCAAACTCCTAAGATGAGGATGGGGCTCACCCTCGGGGGCTGCTGCCTCTGGTGCCGGTTCTCTACCAGACGGACCTGCCTGGGGAGCGTGGACCTCCAAAGACCCCTTAGAAACCTCTGGCATAGGCCTTTGCACCGACAGGTAGGGGGTCTGCCTTCCCTGCAGGTGGGAAGCTGGAATATGCCAGCACATGAGGGTTGGCTTCTCGCGATTCAGATGAGTGGACAGGAAAGGGAGGGACACCGAGGGAGCAGGCAGAGAACAGAAGAGTCTGGCGAGGAGAGCTGGGCAAGGCCTGGGTCTGTGGGGGTCGCTGTGGGTACTGCCTGACGCTCTCCTTGCCCTGGGTGTCTGTGATACTCAGGGCCCCCTCCTGTTCTTTGCCCCACCTGGGACCCACATGAGAGCTAGACTCCTCCTAGTGGGGCTATCCGTCCAGGGGTCCCAGGACCCCCAGGCATGCCGTGCTGGCTTGGGTCAGACACTCATTCTAGTGATGGGCTCACCAGCACCTATAGGTGTCCCCCTGAGTCCACTTCAGCACATATGACAGCTACACCCCAGCTGCTCATCATCTCCCTGCTGGTGGAGTGGGGTGGGGGTGGGGGGGTTCAGCAAGGCCTGTCCGGACATTGCCCCTCTGCTATGCAGGGGTGTGAGGTGGCAGGACCTACGCCCTTGCTGCAGGTGTGGGCTTAGAGTGAGCACTGCCCAGGAGGGTGCTGGGCTTTGCCAACCTGGGCCCCAGGCTCACCTCTGGCTCTTGCGCCAGGTGCCCGGTTCCCGGCTGCGTGGGGCTCGGCCACATCAGTGGCAAGTACGCTTCTCACAGGAGCGCGTCTGGCTGCCCGCTGGCTGCCCGCAGGCAGAAAGAGGGGTCCCTCAATGGCCCATCCTTCTCTTGGAAGTCGCTGAAGAACGAGGGGCCCACCTGCCCTACACCAGGGTGTGATGGCTCTGGCCATGCCAACGGGAGCTTCCTCACCCACCGGAGGTACCATCTGCAGGTGCCACCCCTAGTTGGGGTCCTGAGAGAGCAGAGGGCTCGGACCTGACCCCCATTGGAGGGAGCCCAAGGGAACTCATGTTGGGTGGTGGTGTCATCACCACCTGCGTTGGTGACTACTACAGCCCTGAAGGGTGCCCTGGCACCCCCTGCCCAATGCCTACCCTTCCCTCTGCTGTGCAGGCCAGTGCCTGGTCCCTTGGAGGCCTGGGAAGGGCACGCTTCTGTTCTTTTTATGCCTCTGGCCCTCCCCCCACAGATTGCCGAGCTCAGGAGAGGCCCTGTCTGGGCCCTGCCCCACTCCCGGTGGGGGATGGGGTGGTAGTGGTGGCAGGGCCAGAGGCAAACAAGAAACAGGTGTCCACCTGAGGCCTCACACTTGCCCTGACCTGTGACCTCACCTGCCCTGACCTGTGACTTCATCTGTCCTGGCCCGTGACCTCACACCTGTCGTGACCTGTGACCTTTTGCTTCCAGTCTCTCTGGCTGTCCCAGAGCAACTTTTTCTGGAAAGAAGGGAAAACTCTCAGGGGATGAGATTCTTAGCAGTAAATTCAAGACGAGTGATGGTAAGCTGGAGACGACCCTGTGTGTGAGACTGGACCTCTGTAGTTAGGCCAGGGTGGTCCAAGGGAGGGCTGGGATGTGTGGTGGGGACAGACCCAGGTTAGCCATGGCCCACAGGCCTCCGCAGGGTCTATCGGCAGGCAGGGTGTTCTCTGACACCTGGGAGACCAGCTGCAAGCACAGCCCCCAGCCCCCTGCTCCGGGCAGGCTCTCGATCTCACAGGCATGTGGGGAATGAGCAGGCTGGGTACCGCAGGTACCGGGCCGTCCACTCTACACAGGCTGAGGGCAGGGGGCTCTCGCTGCAGTGCTTGAGAATGATGAGGAGATCAAACAGCTGAACAAGGAGATCCACGACCTCAGCGAGTCCAACTCGGAGATGGAGGCCGCCATGGTGAAGCTGCAGTCCCAGGTGGGCCCCACAGCCACCAGCACAGGCAGTGAGTGGGATCTGTCGGCTTCCAGTAGCACGCTTCTCCCTGGTCCTTGGCCTCCTCTTCTAGGAGGTGGAGGATGGGGAAGCCAAGGCCACAATGACTCAGTGGGACGAACCAGTCACCCTTGTCCACATGGCAGCTAACATCAAAGCTGGGATCCCCTCAGGGTCAAGGTCCTGTCAGGGTCAGGAGTCCTATGAGAGTTGAGTCTCTTCAGGATCTGGGTGCTTCTGAGGGTGGCTTCTGGAGTGGCTCACAGGCCAGCTCCCCAAGATGGATCTACAGTTGCCTTTCCGCTGTTTCCAACCGGGCTGTCAGGCTCATGTGTACATAGGGAGTGTGCCAGTCCTCATGGCTTTCTTCTGGTGCTTCTGTCTGGGCCCTATGGTCCTGTTGAGTGAGAGGAGCCCCAGAGGTAGCCCCAACTCCCCAGTGGAACTCTTTCCCAATTTTACTGATGAGAAACATAGCACAGACTCACAGTGGGGTCCGAGCGAGGCCCAGTCCCACTCACACCCCATCACCTCTGTTCCCCTAGAGCACTGGTTCTCAACCTTCCTAATGTCACAACCCTGTAACACAGTTCCTCATGTTGTGGTGACCTCCACAACCATAAAGTTATTTTCATTGCTACTTCATAACTGTCATTTTGCTACTGTTATGAATCAGGCAACCCCCAAAGGGGTCGTGACCCACAGGTTGAGAACCACTGCCCTAGAGTCAGGCTGTGTGCTAGAGACCCCCTCTCCCTTGTCTGAAGCCACTGAGGCAGGGGCCTGCGGCAGGAGGTGGGTGCCGGGGGCCTGAGTGAGAGCCTCCATCTGACTCGGCAGATCTCCTCTATGGAGAAGAACCTCCGGACCATTGAGGAGGAGAACAAGCTCATCGAGGAACAGAACTCGGCGCTCCTCCTAGAGCTGTCCGGCCTGAGCCAGGCCCTCATCCAGAGCCTCGCTGATATCCGCCTTCCCCACATGGTAGGCCCCTGGGACCCTGAGCCCACCACCAGTGACGCTGTTTCCATGGGGGCATGGCTGTGGAGTGGGGGACCCAGGCACCTCGATCTGGCCGCCTGGGACCAGCTCACAGTCATTTCTATGGGAGGGGGTTAGGTGGGGGGGAGGGTAGAGGGCAAGGAGGGCACGAGTTCCTGCGGGCTCCAGGGAACTTGGTACCACTCTCTTGGGCCCAGGAGCCGATCTGTGAGCAGAACTTTGACGCTTACGTGAGCACCCTGACCAACATGTACACGGACCGCGACTGCTACCGGAACCCCGAGAGCAAGGCCCTCCTGGAAAGCATCCAACAGGCCGTCAGGGGCATCCAGGTCTAACGCGGGCGGCAGGCTGGGGCCTCCACTCCCCGGACTCCACTCTGCCTGCCCGTGGGGGTGAAGGCTTGCGGGGCAGGGGGTGGGGTGGGAGGAGGGCACCGGCCAATCCAAAGGGGTGTCTCTGGACCAGTGCTCCAGGGGCCCACTGGGGCCCACAGCTCCTGAGTGTTCCTAAGAGATGCGTGTTTGCATTCGGAATGACATCTGCAGAGCAGTTTCGGAGTCTACGAGGTTCTCAGGGAAGCTTCTGGAGTCGCGCCTCGGTATTCCTCCTTGCTAGCGGCTGGAGGGCCCCGCACCTGCGCTGGGCTGTGTGC
Source organism: Tenrec ecaudatus (assembly GCF_050624435.1). Taxonomy (NCBI): domain Eukaryota; kingdom Metazoa; phylum Chordata; class Mammalia; order Afrosoricida; family Tenrecidae; genus Tenrec; species Tenrec ecaudatus. Next base: position 141,907,620 of record NC_134541.1, on the reverse strand, counting down.
ACCCGTGCTCCAGCCACCGTGTCTTTTGGTTCCGTTTTGCATTCCGAACCGAATAAGCCAGTCCCTTGAAGAAATGGGGAATGGGCCTCCCAGAGGCGCTCTGCCTGTGGCCTGTCACCTCAGGAGGCGACTTAGGCCGGCCAAATCCCAGTGGGAAACTGCAAAGATTCCATTTCTTTTTAGAATCCACTTCTGATGAAGGAAGGAAGGGGGGGGAAGGCAAAATTAAAGCAAAATTTAATTTAACGTGTTAAAAACACAATGTTGCTACATGTAAATAGTGTCCAAATGGATTGTGACTGCAACTCCGAGTTAGTCTTTACAAGTAGAGGCATTGCTCTTCCTGGAAGAAATACCAAGTAGTTAGTTTAATTATTCTGTAAATTATTTAATTTTGTCAAGATGTAAGTATATTCCCAAACTCCTTTGTTGGCGTTCGATATTTATTTCACATTTTTATTTATTAATTCTATACTATTTTAATCAGACCATTCCCCACCCCTTGCCCACCCCTCTTCCCCCCCAAGGGCACCATGAGAGGGAGATGAATGGAATGGGAGCAAAAATACCGGTTCAACATGAGATAGGCCACACGGGAAAATATCTTCATATAACTCCTAGTTATAATTTTGATGCAACCAAGTTATTTTTATATATTTTGTTATTTATTCTTTTAATAATGGAATTTTTAAAAAAGTATTTTGTAACTGAGGGATTTTGATAATTTGGGGCTTTCCCCGCCTGGCCCAATGGAGAGAGAGAGAGACACGCGTTGGTTTTCTTTTTCCCGCCTGGGTCCCTTTCCTTTCGGCACCTCCAGCAGATGGCGCCCTGCGCTCCGGCTTGTCCCCGGGCGGGCGCGTGCGCGTCCTCTTGCCAGCAGGCTTTGTTCTGGCTGCGTCGTGCTTCTGCTAAGGAATACTGCCAACTCTAGTGCCAGCCGCCTCCGCGTGGCGGCAGGTCCCCCTGTCCTGACAGCGCTAATACTGTGACCCTCCTGCCTCAGGAAACGTGTTACACCCCAGCACTTCATGTACTTGCAGGGTGATTTCCTAATAAAAGCCCATTTCTGATTGTCCCCTCGGTGCCTGATCTGTTTTGTGAAGCGGCTGGCACCAACTGTAGCCCCGCCCTCACCCACCCTCCTTGGAGTGGGTGGCAGTGGGAGGGCGCCGGGGGAGGGGCGCGGAGGGCGGGTACTTTGGGCTTGAGGTGGGTCCTTTCTGGACTGTCTCATGACTATCATACCCCCCGCCCCTCCTCCCCCGGGCGCCGTGGCCACTTTGAGGCTTGGTCAGGCGCTGCTCCCCACTCTGCACTGTTCCTGTTGCGACCACGCATGCGCACAGCGGTGTTTGTGTGGGGAAGTGGGGCTGCTGGCCCCCGTGTTTGCTGGCCTCCAAGACAAGCAGGAGAGAGTTTGGACTTTTGGAGGGAGTCAGCAGGGAGAGGTGGGCGGAGGAAGGTCGGGATGCGAGGGCGGGAAGGAGAGCGCTCCACGAATGCCCTCCGAGCCCCTGGGTGGCACCGGCTCTCCTGTGTAGGGGTGAGTTCCTTTGAGTAAGTGGGTGGTGTGACCTGGCAAGGGCGCCGCACGCTGTCACGCTGTTGTAAGTGGAGCGCCAGAGGTTGGTGGGGACCTCCAGCCAGACTCAGCCTGAATGCCAACACAGTCTGGCTTGTCGTTTTACGGGGCAGTGGACAGCCAAGGACCTGGTCACTTCCCTCCACCTAAGGGCTCTGGCTTCTCTTTCAAGCTGGAAGGAACTGACCCCTGATACATCTCTGCAGTGCACCTGCCTGGAGGCGACCAGCCACTTCCTCCATCAGCCCCATCTTCCCCATGCGAGCCTTACCTCATACTCCTTCTCTGCCCCCTGGACCTGCCGCTGGACCCTCCCCGGTCCTGGGCTCGCTAACTTTTCCTTTAGGCGGTTTGCTCTCAGGGGAACTTTGGGTGGGTGGACCCCCGCAGAGGCGTGCCCACACTGGCCTGGCAGTCTGTGTCTCAGAGCGCCTGGGAGTAGCACTGCTCTCTCTGCACACTCGGGTCGCGGATAAGGACCACGTGTTCAGATGAGAAATGTCCAAGCTACTTTTCCCTCCAGTTTGCCTATACGAATACATTTGAGAGCCCTACGTTTTCCAACCCATAGATCCTCTTTCCAACATCTGTGCCTTGGTCCCATTTTGGTCAGGGCAAGTTTTGCCAGAGGACAAGCCGCACTTGCTGGGGGCCCCCGCAACACCAAGAGCGGCACGACCCTTCCCGGCCTCCTCCCCACACCGGGCTGCATAGAGCACCCAGAAGAAATGGTCAAGAAGAGGGAGGCTGGCAAGGCGTGTCCTCAGAAAGAGGGCAGCCTGGGGGTCTGAGCATGAAGAAGGCAAGCAGCGCGTAGCCGCCCTGCCTCCAAAAGCTCAGAGAGGAGGCTGACCTTGGTCCACCCTCTCCCAGCTCCTGGCCAAGCAAGTGGGGTCTCCTGCTGCTCCAGCTGCTGTGGGACACACCTGGGTGGATAAGAACTATCTTGGAAGCGCTGTGATTGCAAAAACCAGCGCTTGCCTATGGCGCAAACCATCTGTCTGTGCAGAGGGTAAGAGCTTGCATTCAAGCTGCGGGGGGGGGGGGTGGCGAGGGTGAGGGCGGACTTGGCCAGAGGCGGGCTTGGGGAACTACCGCCTGGTGGGTGCCCGCTCCTGGGCTGGGAGCTGGGACTTTGCTTTCTGACCAAAGGACTCCTCGATTTGTGTGTCTGAGTCTGCGGCTATTGGATTCTTTTACATTTGTATGTCTGGTGGAAAAAACTATTTTCTCTTTTGATCCCCAATAGATTATTTTTCAAAATGGTGCAGAAAGAACATTTCGTTTCCTTGTCCCCTGCTATGAACACCTCACAGGCCCGTGGAACACATGTTATGCTTGATGAAAGCATGTGGGTACATGAGATGACCGGAGGGCCATCGTTGGCAGTAGGCTGAGCTCCTGCTCTTCACTGCTGGGTGTTTCTTTTTGTGCTGGGGTAAATATGCATCGCCACCACGTGTGCTGACTCTGGACAGGTGGGTGGCTTCCACTGTATTCTGCACGCCATGCAGACAACCCCCTTTATCAAGGTTCAGGACTTTTCCCATCACCCTGAGCACCAGGGTCCTCTTGTGCTCCCCGGGCGCCAGCAAGCAAGTGCCTGCTCCAGATACTGTGCACAAGTGGAAGCCGACACCCGTTGTTCTTTTTTGAAGTCTCGGCATTTAACACATGTCCCTCCACACAGTACAGAATCCTCTCACACCCTCCGTGTGCTCACTGGTCCCTACTCCTCTCCCCTGAACGCCCCTCTGCAGTTTTGCCCTTTCCAGTCGCTATGGGTGGTCTCATTAGGTGGCCTTCAGTAACCCCAGGCATGTTCGGTCCCTCCATGTGTCTTTGTCTGTGGTCTGAAAGCACATTTCTGTTTACTGTTCAGCAACCCTGCATTGTACACACTGGTGTGCCACAGTGAAGCCACCCCCTACAGGGACATCTTGCTCACTTCATTTAGGGCCATATGAACAGAATGGCTATGAACATTCCCATGTGGGGCATACCAGTGTCTCTGTAAGTTTCCATCTACTGGGGCCTCCACAGGAGCGCAGAAGCTGGAGGGTAGGGTGAATTTGTGCAGGTTGTTTCTCTTCATAAGAAACTGCCGGGCCATCTTCCCAAGGCTCTACCATCCTCCATGGCCACCCGCAATGAAGGAGAGTCCCTGCTGATCCAGGGTGCATCAAAGTTGGGCGTCCAGGACTCATACATTCGCCGCCCTAAAGGTGTCCCCCTGCAGTGGGTGGCCCCAGCTTTGGCTGGCAGTTGAGGCTCACTGTGTGAATGACTCATTCCCTGGCCACAGGAAAGCTGCACCTATAAGAGTTTATTTGCCATCTATATATCTGCTTAGATGAGGTGGATGTTCAGGCCTGCTGCCCATTTTTAACTAAAAAGTAACCTTTTTGTTTTACATTTAATTCCATTTAGAAATGTAAATAAATAAGCCAAGTTTTAAAAGACGTAACTGCTGTGGTTGTTGTCCTTGGGTGCCAGCGAGTCACTTCATCCCCTAGCCACCTAATGCACCACCTTATGCACCGCCCACGCAATTGTCCCTATGCTTGAGCCCACTGTTGTCACCAGGTGTCAATTCATCTCCTGGAGGGCCTTGTTTATTTGTTTGTTTGCTGCCCCTCTATTTCACCAAACATGATGTCCTTCATCAGGTACTTGTCTCTCCTGACAACATGTCCAAAGAATGGAAGACAAAACCTTGCCATCCTGCTTCTATGGAGCACTGTAGCTGTATTTGTTCCAAAACAGAGCAGGTTGTCCTTTCCGCAGTTCACAGTACTTTCAATATTCTTCTCCAGCACGACAATCCCAATGCATGACTTCTTCAGTCTTTCCCTTACCCAACGTCCAGCTTCCACGTGCAGAGGAGGCAATGGAGAACACCATGGCTTGACTCAGGGGCCCCTTAGTCCTCAAAGTAACACACTTGCTTTTGAATACTCTAAAGAGCTCTTATGCAACAGATTTACTGAATACAATGTGTCTTTTGATTTGTTTACTGCTGTTTCTATGAGCATTAATTGTGGATCCAAGCAAGACAAAATCCTTGACAGCTTCAACCTTTTCTCCATTTATCATGATGTTGCCTATTGGTCCAGTTCTGAGGATATGGATCTTCTTTATATTGAGTTGTAAGTCACACTGAAGGCTGCGATCCTTGAGCTTCATCAGCAAGTGCCTCAAGTCTTCCTCACTTTTGTCAAGCCAAGGTTGTGTCATCTGCATATCGCAGGTTGTTAACAAGCCTCCCTTCAATTCTGCTGCCATATTTTTCTTCATATAAGCCAGCTTCTCTGATGATTTGCTCAGCATACAGATTAGATAAGTATGGTGAGAGGACAACACGTTTCCTGATTTTAAACCAGGAAGTATTCCTTTGTTCTGTTCGCACAACTGCCTCTTCGTCCATGCACAAGTTCCAAATGAGCACAATGCAGTGTTCTGGAATTCCCATTTTTCTCAAGGCTAGTCCCAGTTTTCTTATGGTCCACACAGTCAAATCCCTTTGTATACTCAATAAAACACAAGTAAATATCTTTTTTGGTATTCTCTGCTTTGAACCAAGATCCATCTGACATCTGCAGTGATATCCCTTGTTCCACGTCCTCTTCTGAATCTAACCTGAACCTCTGAACAATCCCTGTGAATGTATTGGTGCAACCGCTGTTGGTTGAATTTCAGCAAAATTTGACTTTCATGTGATACTGGTCTTTCATGTGATATTGGTCTATCATTGAAGCATTCTGTTGAGTCACCTTTCTTTGGAATGGGTACAAATCCAGCCAGTTGGCCAAGTAGGTGTCTTCCAAATTCCCAGACATAGAGTGAGTATTTCCAGTGCTTCATCAGCTTGTTGAAACATTTTGATTGGCATACCATTAATTCCTGGAGCCTTGTTTCTGGCTAATGCTTTCTATTGAAGCTTGATCTCCCTTCAGCACCGCTGGTTCTTGCTCATATGCTACTTCCTGATATGGTAGTATGTGGTGGACTAGTTCTTTTTGGTAAGTGACTCTATTCTTTCCATCTTTTTTTCATACTTCCTGCATCATACAATATTTTGTTCATAGACTTTTTCAATATTTCAACTCGAGGTTTGAATTTTTTTTTGTGGTTTGAATTTTTCTTGAGTTTTTTCAGTTTAAGATATGCTGAGCGCTTTCTTCCCTTTGGGTTTTCTAATTGTAATCCTACTACCACTTGTCTGTCATTTTGTCGTACTGTGCTGGTTTCTGTTTTGCTGTTATGTGGGAAACTATGTCACTGCTTTTTCAAATACCAGCAGGGTCATCCAAAGTGAACAGGTTCCAGCGGAGCTTCCAGACTAAGGACAGACAACGAATGAAGAAGGATTCAGCTCCACATTTTGGAGGAAGGAGCCCCTGAGAACCTTATGCATAGCTTGGAACATGGTCAGTTACTGAAGGTCCAGTGAACAGAAGCAGACCATTGTCCAAGACAGTGCTGGAGATGGGCTTCTCAAGTTGGAGGGCACTGTGAATGTGACTGAGGAGAAGCCGCTATTTAAGAATGGAATCCACCTTGGTGATGTGAGAATGAGCCTTCAAGATTTTCATTTGCTGACGGGGCGAGACAGATGCCAGATAGAAGAATCAGAACTTAGGATATGCTATGTATGAATCCATGAAAACTGGAAGTCATCAACAGTAAAATGGAATAAAGATAAATATCCTAGGGATTAGTGAGCTGAGATGGACTGCCATTGGTTATTTTGAATCAGAAGATCACATGATTTCCTATACAGGGTATAACATGATCAAGAGGTATGGCGTGGTATTGTCAAAAAGGACATTGCCAAACCAGTCACGAAGGACCATATTGTCTGTTATAGGGTTGTATTTATCTGCTTTCCAGGAATTCCAGTCATTACAACTATTTCTCAAATTTATGTACCAACTAGAAAAGCTAGTGATGAAGAAAATGAATCCTACTAACCACTTCAGTAGGATAATGATCAAACATGTAATCAAGAAGAATTGGTAATTATTGGTGATTGGAATGCAAAGTTGGAAACCAAGAGGAAGGAACAGTAGTTGGGAAATAAGGTCTTGGTGATAGAAATGGAGCTGGAGATCTCAGAAGAGAATTGTAAACAACACAAAAGGCCACAATACACGTGGACTGCTCCAGATGGAATCCACAGAAATCAAATTGACTGCATCTGTGGGAAGACACAATGGAGACGCTCAATATCAGCAGCTAAAACCAGGCCAGGGACTGGCTGTGGAACAGACCACCAATTACTCAGATGGAAGTTCTGGTTAAAGCTGAAGAAAGTTAAAACAAGTCCACCAGAGCCAATACTCAACCTTGAGTCTCCCACCTGCATTTGAAGAAGAGCTGAAGCGCAGATTTCATGCACTTAACACTAAGGACACAAGACTCGATGGGCTGTGGGGCGGCATCAAGAACATCACTCATGAAGAAAGCAAAAGGCCATCAAAAAGAGAAAAGAAAAGACCAAAGTAGATGTCAGCAGAGACAGACTTGGTAGCTAAAGTAAAGAGCTGATTAGAAATTTCCAAAGGGCAGTCAAGACAATGCCAAATATTACAAAACTCCTGTTAGGGAATAATAATGAAAAACACACCCACCTCCTCTAATGATTAATTGAAGGCAGAACGTCAGATTTGGCACCTCCAAGCTTCAGGCGAAGGGGAGGGCCTGGGCTGTCACTGCAGAGGCCTCCGGGCCCCTGCCGCGTCACTGCGGCACCGAGGCGCGTGCTGCCTGACGAAGTCGGCCACGCTCCATGGGGAAACGGAGGCAACTCAGCACGCAGGCCACCCTGGCCTCCCTCCGCGGCGTCGTGTGGCCTCCTCAGGTGGCCGCCCGCCCTGGGCCCACCAGGCGGCGACATTGCCCCCTTTATGCTGAGCGCGGGGCGCAGGCGCAGTGGGGCCGCTCCTCGCGCACGCGCAGTGGGGCGGCGGATGTTTACAGCGAATCCGGCTGCGGACTCGGCGGCGGAGCGAGGACCCCAGGAGCGCCCAGCCGCGACCCCGGCGGCCCGTCTGGCGGCCGGTGCAGCCCGGAGGTAGAGCCGCCGCTCCTCGGGCTCGGCTTTTGGGGGCGGCGTCTCCGCCCCGATTCCGTTCTGAGACGTCCGCCCCCGACCCAGGCTGACAGCCAGCCTCCCCGAGCCCCTACCCCCCCAACCCCGGAGTGGGACGCCCCCCCCCATCCGGCTGGCACCCAGGTTCCCCTGGCCCCGACCCTCTGAGCAAGACACCGCCCGCCCCCCCGCCGCCGGACAGCACCCACCTTCTCCCGGTCCCGACACCTGGAGCAGTATGCCCCCCACCCGGCCCACACCCAGTCTCTCCCAGCTCCGACCCCCTGAGCAGGACGCCGCCACCCAGCCGGCACCCAGTCCTCCGACTCCGGAGCGGGACGCCCCTGTGCGTGCCCCTGGGTCTCTGCTCCCCCAACCGCCGTGGTCCGAGCCTGTCCGGAGTGGGTACCGGGGGCCGTGGCCAGTGGGACGATGATGATTGGGCAGGCAAATGCCCTCGGACCCCCCAGACGGGTGGTCCGGGTGGGGAGGGGGTGCGGGGTTTAACTCCTGGCCAGGGGAAGCGCTAACTCAGAATCGCAGTGTTGCTTTTGTGGCTGGGTGGGAGGGAGCCCCCTCAAATTGACATCTGGTCCGGTGAGACACCACAAGAAGGCCATGCAAATTTCCGCGCCCACCCTTACTTGCGTGCCCACGCATGTTCCTTTTCAGCCATGTGAGGGCTTTGAGGAACCCCACCCCACCCCCACTCCATGGCGCTGAGCTTAATGTGGGATGCCGCCCAATTCCTCATGAGGCCCACAGTGTGGCTGTACACTGGGGCAGCACCCTGCCCCCAGCCCTGCTCTGCCCACACCGGTGTGGGATGGATCTTTGGTGTAGGAACCGCGCCCCCGCCCTAAAGCTGCTGTGGCCCCTTTTGCTGGTTTCCAGGGGCAGGACTCAAGTGCCTCCCACTGCCACCACTGGGCGCCCTACCGCTTTGGGGGTATGTGCAGCCTGCATTGCCCCTCACCCCCACCCCCCTCCCGCGCTCCCCACCGTGAACCCAGTCCCTGTGAGCAAGGTGGCAGGGTGGGCTGGGGCCAGTCCACACGGAGTGAGCTTGCCAAGCCTCTTATAAGCTTAACATTCAGGGCCACCTCACCCTGCCCTTCTGACTCCAGAATCCAGGGGAGTTTGTGGGAGAGGGGTTGGCAAAGGCATTTTAGGGTCCGCTGCGGGTGGTGTTTTGGTGGCCTGACCACAGCTCACACGGTGGTCAGTAGTGAGGGCTGGCTGAGGGTTCAGGACTCTCTTCGTTGGCAGTGGACTAGGTTGCCCTGGCCCCAGAGCCACCTGAGAGGAGTGAGCAAAGATTGCCATCTGTGATTGGCTCCCAGCCCCTGCTGGCTGGGTGACCCTTAGTGGAGCAGGTCCTCACTTGCCTCCTGACCTCACAGCCTAACCAAGGGCATGCCGGCAGGTAAACTAGCTCTTGGGGAGCCGTGCCAACCCTAGGAACTTTGTCCCAGAGTGGGACTGTGTTCCCGAGGGTCTGCAGGGCTTTCTGGGTAGGTTGCCAGGTGTGTCTCTCTAGGCACCTCTGGCTGGGCTCAAGCTGCCACCTTTGTGTCAGCTTAATCGTTGGTGCCACACACAGCTAGCCTTTGGATGTGTGATGAGCTTTCCCGAGTGAGGAAAAGCGCGTGGTCCACAGTGAAGAGGGAGTGTGCCCTCTGGGTTTTCCTCTGCTGGCCCAAAGGAGTAGGATGGGAGGCTGGCAGGTGGCCAGGCTCTGGGCTCAGCATTTTCTTCAGAGGACAGGTCATCTCCCAAGGAGACCCTTAGCAGTCACTCTTGACTTCACTTCTGTACAGTGACCCATATTTCAGACTGTCCTGGGCTAGCAGTGTGTCTCATAGCTCAGAACTCAGTGGCTGATGTAGATTAGATTTATCCAGACTAACCTTCATTCAAATGTACTTGTCCAACCTGTGAGTGAGCCCTGGACAGCAGTGTCCTAGGGCCTCAATGCTGTTCAAAAGGACTGAGAAATCACTGTTGTGCACACTCGGCAGAGCCTGGTACTCAACCCTGAAGTCGTAGATGTAGTGCTGCCCTGCCACTCTGTCACAGCCCCTTGGCCACCTCGGGTCCCTGAAGGGTCCCACTGGCCCAGGTGGTCCCACGGCAGACCACCTCTCGTAGTGATCACCCAGTGTGGGTGTGGGTGTGTGAGCATGTAAATGTGGATGCAAGATGTGAATGTGGATGTGTGGTCTTATGGTATAGGTGTGGTGAGTATGAATGTGAAGGTGTACATTTTAAGGTATATGAGTGAGTGTGGGTGTGTGAAGGTGTGAGTGAGGGTGAGAGGGTTTGAGAGTGAAGGTGTGAAGGTATGAGTGTGTGGGGGTTAGAGGATGCGAGTGAGTGTGGGAGGGTGTGTGTGTGCAGGTGTGAGTGAAGGTGTGAGTATGTGTGGGTGTGGAGGTGTGAGGGTGTGAGGGTGAGAGTGCATATGAATGTGGGTATGAGTGAGGGTGGGATTGACTGTGGTATACGTGGGTGTGAGTAGCATATGAGCACCTCTTACATTTGCAGTATTTCTTTAGGGTGCTCACTGTTTCTTCTGAGAGCCCAGAGGTTGCCCAGGAAGGCAGCACCTTGCAGAGGGCCCACCAGGGTGAGTCCGAGGCCGGGCTAAGGCTCCTGAGGTCTGGTAGTTTGTCCTGAGCTTGGCCTCTATGGCCTCTTCACTTTGAGACAGAGCTACTTGGACGAGTGGACGAGTGGCTTGTGGCCTCACGGCAGGGGAGGCATTGCTAGCAGCTGTCTCTGAGAGCACCCTCGAGGGTGAAGGAGGGGACGACGCATGTCAGCTGCTTGGGAACACTCAGGTGGTGCTTCACCGTGGCCTGTGCTGTGCTGATGGGGTTTCACCTTCAAATTCTGCTTTCAGAACACATTATCTCCAGCAGAGGGATGCATGGCGGGGGCGGGCCTTGGTGTGTATTTGGGTGTTGGGGTGTCAGATCGGTCACAGTTTGAATGTCAGAGCAGTGGCAGCCACCACCACCCCCCTGTACCCCTGGTGAGAGTGACAGGAGGCTTCCTGGTCCTATGCAGGGGCGCAGCAGGGGCGGCGCAGCATGGGCGGTGCAGTGAGTGCGGGGGAGGACAACGACGAGCTCATCGACAACCTGAAGGAGGCGCAGTACATCCGCACGGAGCGCGTGGAGCAGGCCTTCCGCGCCGTTGACCGCGCGGACTACTACCTGGAGGAGTTCAAGGACAACGCCTACAAGGACCTGGCCTGGAAGCATGGCCACATCCACCTATCAGCCCCGTGCATCTACTCGGAGGTGATGGAGGCGCTGGACCTGCAGCCCGGCCTCTCCTTCCTCAACCTGGGCAGCGGCACTGGCTACCTCAGCTCCATGGTTGGCCTCATTCTTGGTATGCAGCTGCCAGATCTGGGGAGGGGGTGGCTCTGAGCGGACTGATGTGGCCTGGGGTGGGGGTGGGGGCAGGGTGACTGGGTAGGCTTGAGTGGCCCCAAAGGTGGTGCTGGGGAGGGGGGTCTGGGGCCCACATGGTGGCTCCGCCCAGAGGAGGAAAGTGGTGCTGTGGGGAGAGGGGGGCAGAGCTGTCATGACAGGCGAGGCCGCTGCCCCCTCTGCGTCTGCCAGAGTGGCCAGGGTGCTGCACTGCTGTCCTGCACCCAACAAGGATGGGAGGCCATTCTCCCAAGCAGAGTTTGGGATTGTGTCTTTCTGGCCTAAAACTGGAAGAGAACCAGGGTGATGTGCACCCACCGCCTGCCGAGGTACTGTGCTCTGGCTGGCCCCCATTGTACTCCGTGGAGTACAGGAGTGAAGTAAAGGGGCCGGGCTTGGGCCCTGCCAGAGCCTCCACAGAGAGGGCCACTCAGCACCTGGGCCAGCTGCCTGGACGGGAGGTGGCGGGGCCTGTACTTCATCTTTGTTTCGAGAGCACACACAATATAACACGGCAGTTCGACAGGGTCTGCACGGACCATGGAGGACAGTGTGCAGCTGCTCTCTCCTTCCATCCTGAGTTGGTCACCCTGATTCACATGCACTCACTGTCCCCAAGGTTCCTGCCTGAGCCTGTTGGTTACTAATGTCACTTTGATCCCATGGAGACAGTTCTTCAAAGCGCATCATGCTCAAGGCAGGCACTTGATTTTACTAGACAGGATAAACTGGTTTGATTGTAACCAGACTTCCAGGGATACTTTTGGTGTCAGGTTTAAAGCTTGTTTCAGGGGTTCACCCAGCCTCCATGGCCCCAGAAGTCTGCTGTCTATGAGGACTTGAAATTCTTCCTGCAGCTTCCCCACTTGATCAGGAGTCTTCTGTGGAATGTTGGGTCCAAAATGCTCTGTCCTGGTAGCCTGGCACCGTCTAGTTTCTACTGGTCCAATGGCAGAGGAGGCGCCCAGCCACATACTCCATCGTCACCTCCTGTGCCTTTTTCTCTTCTGCTCCAGTGGAGGGGACTTCAGCCGTTGAGCCTTGGTTGGCTGCCTGCCACTTTTAAGACTCCAGACACCAGGCAGGGGACCAGGAGGGCAATCGGAAGGACTAAGCTATGAACAGAGCCATTCACCTAGATGTCTTGGGAAACCATGACCCTTGACCTCCAAAGCAAGAACCGAGTTCATTAGAACAGTCAGCAGGTGCTCCCTTTTGTCATGGCTGTAAGCAGACACCAACCAGCTGTGCCATTGTGTGTTTGACGGGCCCAGCACACTGCAGCGCGCACAGTGACTGGCTGTCCAACCTCATCCTTAATCACAGGCCGCACATGTGGCTGACTTCTTCCCCTCGGCACACTGCCACCCAGTGTCATGCATGTGGTCGGTAGCATGCAACCTGAGCTCACCTCACGTTCCGGCGAGGGAGCATCCCATCGTACTTACAAGCAAAGAAAAGGCGGCTCTTCCCCCCCGGTGAAGGCTGACTCCTCTTTCAGCTGTGTGACCAGTGCTGCAGTGAACCCCAGGCACCTGTCTCTGTTGGAGTCCCTGCTTTCGGGCTCATGCCGGGGGGGGGGGGGGGGGGGGGGGGGAGGAATTGCTGAGTCAGAGGACCCAGTTGTTCTAGTTTTGCTTTGTTGAGCCACTGCCAGAGTCTGCACAGTGGATGTACCATTTTGCATTTACAACAGCATGAGCAAGGGTTCCAATTTCTCCACAGTCTTGACAACACTAGATATTTCCTGTTTAGATTTCACCATCATTTAACTTGTAGCTATCTTCCCAAACTGGACTCACAGTCATCAAATCAATTCCAATTCATGGCGACCCTCTAGGACAGAGTAGAGCTGCCCCCGTGAGCTTCTGAGATGGTCACCCTGCACAGGAGTAGAAAGCTTCGTCTTTCTCCTGTGGAGCAGCTGTGCTTTCGAGCTGCTGACCTTGTGGTTAGCAACCCAATGAGGGCTTCCTTAGCCATCCTAGTGGGAGTGAGATGGTAACTCAATGTGCTTTGGATCTGCCTCTCCCTTGGCTAATGATGCTGGGCACTTGTGCATGTGTTTGGTTGAATGGCCAAAGTTTTATAAGTGCTTTCATTACTAAATTCTTGCCAAATTCATAATCTACAATTCTTTGGTAGTCTTTGAGGAACACGAGTCTGCAGTTGTTGGGAGCCTGCTCCCTGGCTGCTCTAAGAATGGTCTCGTGTCCATTTGCACACTGAGGTCCATTTAGAATTAGGTTTTGTGTATGGTGTGAGGTGTGGATCCAGGTTCTATTTACTGCATGCAGAAATCCAATTTTAGCCCTATTTGCTGAAAGGGCTCATCTTTCCCCATCCACTGGGTTTGGCATCCTAGTCAAAAATCAGTGGACCAGAGGTGTCCCAGTTCTGCCCAATTGTGGTAGGTGTCGCGTTCCCCAGCACCAGGCTGCTGTGACGGTGGCAGCTCTATGGCATGTCCTGCCCAGTTCTTTGCTTCCAGAGTTTCGTCTGCTCTCGTAGGCTCCATGTCAGGGGTTCTCAACCTTCCTGATGCTGCGACCCTTTCAGACAGTTCCTCATGTGGTGGTGACCCCCAACCATAACATTATTCTCATTGCTACTTCATCACTGTCATTTTGCTCCTGTGATGAATCGGGCGACCCCTGTGAAAGGGTCGTTCGACCCCCAGGTTGAGAACTGCTGCTCCATCTGAAGCACTTCTGTAAATAAGTGGTTGGAATTTTTCTCAGGCTCATGTTGAATCTACAGAAGGCTTTGTGTAGTAATGACATCTATTACATCTTCCAACCCATGAACATGGACTATTTTCCCATTTATTTAACCCTTTCGTCTCTCTCAGTAGTGTTTACATAGGGTGTTAACAGCTGCTGTCGTGTTTCCAGGCATTCCATTCTGGAAGACGCTCCTGTTCGTGGCATTGTCCCTCAAGTCTCCTGTTCCAGTTTCCTGCTGCCACTGCTGGTTTGCAGAAGCCCAGCGGGTTGTTGCTGAGCCTTCACCTTTGCTGCCTTCCTCTGTCAGCTTATGCTTTCTCACGGCCTCTATGGGGCTGTTTCTCTCTATAAGATCATATTGCGAGTGGAGATAATCTCACTGCTTTTATTTCCATTCTAGATATGTTCTATATACTTATAGTTCTAAGACTTCTAATACAACAGAAGTGGCAAGAGTGGCTTATTGGTGTCAATTCTTCTCCAAGTTTGGTGGGGTCCCCAGTGACACCCCCCCCCCAGGCCCATGACTTATTTATGTTGGGAGGTCTTCAATCACTGACGAAGTCACTTCACTTGTTCGGGTCTGTTGGGACTATGTTTCCTCTGACATGACTATGTTTCCAGCTTGCATGCCTCTAGGACAACGGTTCTCAACCTGGAGGTCGCAACCCTTTTTGGGGTCGAACGACCCTTTCACAGGGGTCGCCCAATTCATCACAGGAGCAAACTGACAGTGATGAAGTAGCAACGAGAATAATGTTATGGTTGGGGGCCACTGCTCTAGGGCTTAGCCTGTTACCTCTGCGCTCTCCCACTTGCCACAGAGCTGTTTATGGGTCCATGTCATTTGGATGCTGGCACAGACCCTAGCCGCAGTTGTGAAGGGCAGGTAGGTCGAGAATGGCCCCTGTGTTCTTGGCTGAAGCACCTGAACCGTGGAGCACACCCGGAATGCGCACTCAGCGCTGGCAGCATGAGGCCACAGCCCTGTCAGCCCTTCCTGTGGCCCACTGTGGCCCTTCCGGTGGCCCACTGTCCCTGCAGTTTCCATGGCCACTGTGGGACACTCCAACAGGAGCAGTGGCTGTTTGGTGTCTGGAATCACACTCTGGTTGGCTCTGGCTCCAGGCCCCAGAGCGCCGCCTGTGGAATTCTAAGTGTGTCATCATTGTCTTCAGCAGTCTCCGCCCCAGCACCCCCTCTCCCCCCCACCCCCCTACTTGCCTTTTCCCAGGTTTGTGGGGCAAGCACAGTGTGTGCTGGATGGAGTGACAGCGATTTTCAGGGGTCAGGTTATAAAAAAACTAGAGCAGAGATGCTACTGAAAATGGGGGTGGCAGGGCTGGCAGGGCCTAGATGGGGTCAAGCAGGAGCTGGCATGTGAGATTGTGTCCTCTCCAGCTCCGACGCGAGGAGAAGACATGTCGTCTGCAACTCAGAGCTCTGTGTCATTTTCAGGCCCTTTTGGTGTCAACCATGGAGTGGAGCTGCACTCGGAGGTGACCGAGTATGCGAGGCGGAAGCTGGACCTCTTCATCAAGACCAGTGACAGCTTTGACAAGTAAGAGACCAGCTCGTACCCGAGGGGACCATCAGGCAGGGTCGGGACCCATGTGTGTGTCCATGGGGCCACAGGCTGCTTTGGTTTCAGTAACCGGCTGTTTTCGCCGGTCTCATCTCCGAAGCAAACCGTGTTTCCCTCAGTTTGCTTGTTCCCAGCGTAAACCCTGTGCCATGGAGCGGACAGGGGTCCTGAGACTGCCCATCTTTACAAGCGCTGGCAACCTCATCTTTCTCCCACAGAGCGGACAGTGGGTGTGAACTGCCAGCCTGGTAGTTAGCAGCCAGATGCCTAAACCACAGCAGCTCCTGGCTCTGTGCGCCCAGGAGAGGCAAATGCATGTTCCCCGATTGTTTCTACAGTCAACTTGCTTCTTTGCCTGTAAACGTCACAGAAAATGTGGCATGTGGAACTCACTGGGTGGCTGGAGTCTCAGGAGAAACCGGTCTGTCTCTGAGCAGCAGTTCTTGCCGAAGGCAGCAAAAAGATCATCACACACATCACTTGAAACGGGGGTTATGCTTATGCATTTGCTTTCCTAATGAAAACCTATCTAGAGTTCTGTTTACGTTGTAGGGGATCCCTGGGGCACATGGATTAGGAGTTGGCCAGCATTTCGGACCCACCAGCCGCTCCACGGGAGAGAGAGGAGGCTGTCTGCTGCCATCAAGAGTGGGCAGCTCTGTTCTGTCCTGTAGGGTCGCTGGGAGTTGACATCGACTCCATGTTGGGGGGTGGGGGTTTGATTTGATTTACATAATTCTCTGGGGGCCTTTGGCTGTCTGTTTCTGGTCTCGTAAATCAGTTGTACTGCACAGCTGTGCTGTGGGGTTCTCCATTAGCCCATAGCCCATAGAGGGATCAGCAGACGGTGTAGGCAGGTCCCCCATGGCCATTGAATCCATTCTGTGGCAAAGCGGCCGGACGGGACGGGGGTACCCACAGTGCTTCTTTACATCTCCCTCCCATGGGGGCTGGTGAGCTCATCCTTCAGGATTGCAGCTCATGGCACCACTAGGGCTCCTCACAGAACTGCCACAAGGTGACAGGCTCAGTTACAGAGAGACGCTTTTTACCTCAGGTTTGAATTCTGCGAACCTTCCTTTGTGACTGGCAACTGCCTGGAGATCTCCCCAGATTGCACACAGTATGACCGCGTGTACTGTGGCGCCGGCGTGCAGAAGGAGCATGAGGACTACATGAAGAACCTGCTCAAAGTCGGCGGCATCCTGGTCATGCCTCTGGAAGAGAAGGTCAGGGTGTGTGCTTGCGTGCACGGGTGGCCCCTCAGACCCTCACAGTAGCTCCTCCAAGGGCTTTCCAGATGAGAAGCAGAGGCAGGTGGACAGGCCCTCGCGGTGGGTCCTGTGCTCAGCCCCCAGCTGAGGTCAGCGTGTGATGCCTGGACGAGTCGTTCTGAAGGCGTTGTCTCCGTGCTTGCATTTGACCTTGCATTGTAGCATGCATTCTCGATACGATCGTCACTTGGGAAACATAGCTGTGAGAAACATGAGATTGACATGGACGTGTGACAGACACCAAGCTCTAGGACACGTGGATGTGATAAAGATGAAGAGCTGGCACCTGGTGCCATCGTGGCCACATTAGCATTGAATGTGCTTTGTTCCGGAACATCCATCTCACAGGTTCGATCATTTGTTGAAGTTGTTGGATACAAGAGTGATGGCCTGAAATTCACAATCAAAGGCTAAAAAACTGAAACATGAGATGCCCTTTTTGGGCCACGCAGATAGCAGACAGAGCTGCTGCCGCTGCCCTCACTGCTGAGAGGCTGTGATTCTCCCATAGGGTCGCTCTAAATCCTTCTTCCAGAAAGTTCCTCTTCAGGGTGGTGTTTGACCCTAGTGTCCACTGAAAGTTGCTGTGATGCGAGGCCATGAGCTGCCCGCCTCGGCAGGGCGCCAGGCGCTAAGCGCCAGTCCCACCTGCTAGACACTGTATTGTGTGTCAGTGACTGGCCAGGCTCAGGTTCAGCAGCACCAAAAGCCAGTGTCATAACCTAAAAACCTAAATGACTTCAGATACTCAATCACCAGTTGAATGTTGCTGATTGTCTGGCAAGAAAATCTTAGCTTGGTTAGTTTAAGTGACGCTCTATTTTAAGTCCACCGATTACATTTGTGTAATAGCTTTCTCTTAGTGTTTTCAAGTGAGAGTCTCCTTCTTTCCTTCCTTTTTTCCTCATTGTTTCTGTGTACTTCACTGGTGAAGGAACCAGGTCCTTTGCTCAGCCTCCCTTCATGCCAGCATTGGGCCCACAAACTCAGTTGATCCAGCTCATAGGGACTGATTGTGTGAACACAGTTTCGTGGGGAGCTGTCTGCTCACATCATGCCCCAGCATTAGGCCCCCGAGCTCCATTACTTTGTTGTTCCATCTCTCGCCTGGTCTGGAGACAGGAGGGAGGCCAGATTGGACCCTTCACTTGCCCTTCCTGGCTCTATCTAAGGCAGTGACCCATGTGGTGTGCTTGTCTGCCTTGTGTTCAGCAGATTGGTCCTTAGAGAGTATCTAGACATCTCTGGGACTGCAAGCTGTGCTGGGAGCTACTTGAATTGTGTGCATGTGGCTCACAGGCGGAGGCAGGCAGGTGGTGGTGTTACTTGTGCTTGCCCAGGAAGTGATGTGGCAGGGGTGGGTTGCTATCTCAGGCTGCACAGTTGCCGTTTCTGCCAGCACACGGGCATTAGGTTCTCCCAGGGTACAGAGTCCTGGTGTTCAGGGACTAGTTTAGCTATTTTCACACTAGACTGGTCCTGCACTCTTGGCGTGACAGAGTTGACCAGAAATAGCATAGGCACCTGCTGGGCACTTGGCGGCTGCCCAGGTCCAAAAACCATGTGGTCAGCAGGGTGCTGGTCTAGTCAGGCGTCTTGGTGTTCCCAATACTCGCTGGGCTGCAGCTGTCTCCATGGGTGTCAGAGGAGGTCCTTGTTGCCCCTGAGGTCAAGTGCCGAGGTCACACTCAGGGGCCTTCCTAAGAGTTCTATAACCACATCTTCTATGGCATGTGGCCAAGAATGTCTAGTTGTTGCAAGATTGTTTTTTATTGCTCCTCAAAATGGAAAGATGGAAGATTTCAACAGAGTTGAGCATTCAGGTGGCTGTCACTGATTTGTCTTTGGATCGGTGCATGCCCCCTTCCTTCTCCCCGGTGCCCTGTGGGGCCCCCTTTCCTCCCCTGACCTGGTGTGTCTGCACTGGCAGTGTTAGCCTGGAGGTGTGGGCAGGCCCGGGGAGGTGCCGCTACCCCTGCTCTGTAGCATATGTGTATGGTGGGGACAGGATACTTCAGTCTCAGTACCCAGAGCTTCTTTGTCTCTGGGACAGCTGACCAAGATAACACGGACTGGTCCTTCTGCGTGGGAAACCAAGAAGATCCTGGCAGTTTCTTTTGCTCCTCTGATTCAGCCCTGCCACTCCGAGTCCGGGCAGTCACGCCTTGTCCACTTACGTAAGTACAAAGGCTGAGACTGCTTCGGGAGCAACATCATCTCAGGAGACCCGGAAAGGGAACACAATTGACAAGCAGCCTCTAGGGTCAGTGCCTGCCCCACCCTGACCCCCACTTCCACCCCCAGATCCTACTGAGCCCGAGACGGGCAGAAGACCCCCACATATCCCCCAACACGCAGACACACCGAGGTGGGGGTGGGGTGGGGGTATATATGACAGTTCCCCCGCTCTGCCCCTCTACAGCCACTTCTCCCAGGTCACAGCCCCAGCAAGCCCCATACTTTTGTTCTCTAGTTTCAACAAAGGTTCACAGGCATTGAGAGTGCCAGTCCATTTTAATTATTTCACATAAAACGACTGTGCATGCCCTGGTGCTCCTTTGGGAACTCAGGAAAATGTGAAACAAAAGCAAAGGTAAGGAGAGAGAGGTGATGCATTCACACCCCACCCCCAGCGACAGGAGTCTCATCCCTGCTCTACTTCCATTTCTCCTGGGCTGCCCGCCTGGTCCGGCAGACCACTGCTGGAAGGCCCCTCTTGCTGGGGGCCGGGCGGCCCGCCCCGGGCCAGGCTGTGGCTCACGGCGGCCACCCGTCTGTGCCCGCAGCGCTGCTGGCCGTCCGCAGCCTGCAGGACCTGGCCCGCATCGCCATCCGCGGCACCATCAAGAAGGTCATCCACCAGGAAGCGGCGGACAAGCGCGGGAACGGGCTCAAGGCCACGCCCAGGTGCAAGCGGCGGCGTGTGCGCCGGCGGCGCATGGAAACCATCGTCTTTTTGGACAAAGAGGTCTTCGCCAGCCGGATCTCCAACCCCTCCGACGACAGTCCAGGCGGCGACTGGGAAGAGGAGCCGCCGGAGAACGACGACGATGAGCGGGCCCTTCCGCCCGAAGTGAAGCCAGAGCCCCCGGTGAACTTCCTCCGCGAGAAGGTCCTGAGCCTGCCCCTGCCCGACCCCCTCAAGTACTACCTGCTCTACTACCGAGAGAAGTGAGGCCCGGAGCGGGCGGGGGGCGCCTAGAGCAGGTGCGCAGAGAAGGAGGACATATCTCAGTGGACCAGGGACAGCTGCGGGCAGGCGGGCGGCATGAGTGTACACCTGCCAGTGCTGGGGAGGGGGCAGCACAAAGGAAGGGGACACCTGTCAGTGGGGGGGCCCCTTGGGAGGAGAGCACCTGCTGGCCACTGTCAAGGAGGAGGGTGTGCCCACAGCTGCCACCCGCACCCTGCAGTCCCTTTTCCTTTTTATTAGTGACTTTCCCCTCAGATACAATGGTATGATGTCTGTAAAGCCGGTTTTCCCTCCAGGAGAGCCACCCCCACCTCCTGAGGCGCCGTGCACCACCCAGGGCTGACCTGGGAGGGCAGGGAACGGTGCTGCTCCTACTTTGTGGTGGTGGGGAGCACAGAGCAGAGTCCTTTCCAGACACCTGGCATCTCGTGGCCACCTTCTGTGCCCGCCACAGAGACTGCACTGTATGTTCATGGCACCCACAAAAGCTGGCGTGATTCATTTGTCACCTTTCAGGAAAACGGGTTTGACTGGGGAAGAGGAATGGCTGTCTGTAATTCTGAGGGATTTGGGAGCTTGTTTCCTGTAAAAGGCCCACTGACCAGTCCTTCCCAGAGAATGTCCTGTGGGACTTGTGAGCCAGTGGGCCTCACCCCTAAGGTGTGTCTGCGTGGAGGCTGACTCCTAGTTTGAGTCCCAGACATCTCAGACACCTGCAGCTGATGGGGGCGGGGGAGCATATCAGAAGCCTGGGGCTGATACAGGGGGCGCCTCATATTCCTGGGGCTGAGTGGGGGTGACCTGAGCTCGTTCTGTGACCACACTCTAGCATAGATTTTCTGTTGTAATTCTAGAGGGGAAAAGGAGGTTAGTTTTTGTAATTTTTGGAAGAATGCCTGTTTATTTTGGGCACCCCATCGCAGAAGAGTTCAATGCCTGACCTGAGAAGGGAGTCCCTCCCGTCCCTGGGTGTGCACCAGCACTCAGTCTTGGAGAGGAGATGACCTTTAGAACTGCAGGAAATATGCGGAGGGTGGGGGGAGCAGTTTGTAAGGCAGGCAGGTCAGGGCCCCCTGCTGCCCCGTCCATAGTTGGCAGGTTCTGACCTACTGGAACTCCGCAGCCCCAGGGATATTTTTGTACATAATGTGCAATGGGCACCCTCCCCGACTTCGGTCACACCAGTGGCTTGACTCAATTTCCCCTGGAGCTGCATAGGGAGTACATCTGTTTGTACCATATTTGCCTTTCTGCTCGGTTGTCGAACTCCACACATTGCTAAAACATATTCCCAGCACAGCTGGCAGGCTCTCCCCAAGATTTTATATCTACACGCTGTCAAATTGTGCTTTTTCTTCCCAAATCTATAATATAGTGTGGTGGGAACCCTTCACCCCCCCCCCCACACACACACACATGGCTGTAATGTGTGTGTGAGGAAGGCTGGCTTCTCCCTCACTAAGAGTAACCTGTTTCCCAACATGTTCTCCTGGCTTGAGCCTCTACCCCCAGAGGCTGGTGTGGTCCACGCTGCCGCTTACCATGCAGACTGACCCTAATGTGATCTGTGTCTTCTGCAGGCTCTTCTACAAAATAGGTTGTAAACCATGTCTTGACAACTGTTTACATTTATATTTTGAGTGGCCTGTGATGTCATATTAGGATGTTTGACTTGGATAGTAATAAGGCAGACTTGTGCAAAATAAACTTCAAATTTATAAACACTTGGTCTGTAATATAAAAATTAAATATGTATATAAACCTACTTTTTTTTGCCAGCCTGGGAATTTCAGGAGCATAATGAAAGGTATTTGAAACATGGGTATTAAAAATAAATACAGTTCATGGATAAGCACACATATATCAATAAAGTTTGCTAAGCTGTGTGGTATTTCAGTTCTTGAGTTTGTTCTTTTCAAAACATACTTTTCTCTATTAAGATGTACTGTTGCTGGTCGCACTGCTGAAGGGGCAAAGTGGGTAACCCTTACTGTCAGGGTTGAGCTGTGTCCCCACCTTCGTGCCTTCACATGGAGCGCCCCCCCCCATGTGTGTGGTCAGCCCTAACCTCTGTGATGAACCCACGTGGGAAGGACTGGACTTTGCTAGGCTAGCAAGCAGGGTGGGGGGGTGGGTGTGTCTTAGCACAATCTCTTTGTAGATAGAAGATTGATTAAACAAGCCTGTGAGAGGAGAGATGGGCAGCTCAACCAACCCAAACTCCCTGCCATCCAGGTGATTCAGCTCAGAACCACCCTAGAGAGCAGGGCAGGGCTGCCCCTTTGGGTTTCTGAGATGGTAACTATGGAAGTAGAAAGTCTTGTCTGTCTTTCTCCCTCAAGCACCTGCTGGTTTCGAACAGCTGACTTTGTGTTTAGCAGCCCAACATGTACCCACTGTGTCTCCAAGCCTCTCTTCCCTAGACTCAGTGCTCTCAGCCCCTTGGTGTCAGTGACAGGCTAGAAGGACCCTCCTCCAACTGCCCATGCAGCGTCGCCCCCCAGCGCCCACCCCGCTGAGCACCTGCATCCAGAACGGGGCTCTTCCTCAGCAAGGAAAGCAAGTCAGAGCCCCGTCTCAGGAAACTGCATCTGTGAAAAGCCTATGACGGGACTCAGCGAAGTGCTCCCCTGCGTTTCCATCGTTAAACCCAGAGCCTGAGTTACAACATCTGAGTGGGGCTCGGCATGGAAAGGTCCTGGGCCGCCTGGGGTTGGCTTGCAGCGGCCAAGTGGGTCACAGGGTTTGGAAGCAGTGCGTTTTGCAAGAGGGGCACAAACTGCTTATGTGATGGACCTACTGAGAGCCAGCAGCGATTTCTTAAACCAACAATGGCCTTTGTTTTGCCCTCAGCCCGCACCTCGGGCTTTTGGCATCGGCAGCCTAACTCCGACTCCTCAGAGAGCAGCGTTTGCTCAGACAGCCTGGAGATCCTGCAGAGGCAGCCAGGCACCCACCGAGCCAGGCTTGTAAGGCCTGTGAAGACAGGGCATTTCAGTAATCATCTTCTGGACAGGTTGCCGGTGTCACCGAGTGTCTGGTCACCCCCATACATCGGTGTGAAACCAGAGGCGCTGCTTCCAAAGGTCTGTTAGCGTTTAGGGTGACAGCCATTTCCGTGCCTGCCCATACAGAGGCCAGCCAATATGAAGGGAACATGCTGGACGTGGGGAATGGGATCTTAAGGTGGAGTTAGCCTCAAACCTGACTGAAGAAACCAGGGCTCCTGATTTTCAAGCCCCTTACACACCCCTGTTGTTTCTAAGGCTCTCTAGCAGCTCAGCTTTCTGGAACCTGCTGCCCTTGCAGGTGCCCGTGCACTCTAACCAGGAGGAGGCACACGTCGTGCCTTAGTCTGACGTCCCCAAAGGCACAGAGCCTGTGTGATGTATGTGTACCAGGGTCAGCTGCAACGTGTTCGTAGGAAATTACCATCTTTTCATTGCATTTTCATGAAATTTTTGAAGCTTCTGTGTGTATAGAAATACAGAGATTTACTTCCAGGAAGTGTCTCCTGCGGTTTGTGGGGGTCAGGTCAGGTGGCACACTGGGGGCCTCTGCCACTCATGCCCCAGGTCAAAGAGCTAGTGCATCGCTATGATTGTCCTAGTCAACGAATCTGCATGATGAACGGCCTTGGCTCCACCCTTCCTGAGATGCTCGGTCAGAAGTAGTCCTGGCCACGCGACATGGCAGTCACTGCAGAACGAAGGTCTCAGTCATTCACTGGATTCATAATTGCTTGCAGATTGGAAAACCCACCACACATGTTTAAATTCCCCGAGATGATCCGAATCAGCCAGCTCGAAGGGGTTCCAGACACAAGTGCAAACTGGTAAGCTGAGTTTATGGAGTCTACATCTGAGCCACCTCTTTCCCAACTTGACAGGGGCCAGGCTTGACAGTAAGCTGCCTCAGTGCCCACAGGGATAGAGGGCCCATTCTCTCTGCCAGCAGAAGGTGTGTGTCGGACCAGATGTGCAGTGGGCCCTGCTATCTCCCGTCTCACTGCTTGTCATTCTGAGCCGGTGCAGGTGGGGAGGGGGCAAAGGAAGGTGTATTATGCGGCATTTTCTAGAGAAACAAAGCCAAGACAGTATATAGATATGAAATAACTTTACATCAAGAAAATTCTTGTCAAGTCACCAGCTGAGTCCATTCTGACCCAAGCCCCCCTCCAGACTCAGGAAACAAGAGGGAGGGCAGAATGAGAAGTGGTGAGGTCCCAGGGCAGTGGTGCAGAGTCACAGAGGCTGAAGGTCGGGAGGAACCTGGCAGAGTGCTGGCCGCTCCCCAGGACTCAGCGCCAGATGGAGAGTGCTAGCAAGCATGGAGGCCACCATTCTCCGCAAGGTCACTTGTAAATAGGCCACGCCCCCAAGGAGGCATCCTTAGGCTTTTTCCTGATGGAGAAGATGGACTCTGCCCATGCCTCCCCACAGCTGCATCAAACTGACATCGCAGAGGGGACTCCGTTTTGAAAATCATCCCTCACGGTTGTGACATACCCGTCTCCCCCAGAGACAAGTAGGATTTTGAAGGTGGATTCTTTAGAACGGTGGAGTGATAAGCCATTATTTCTCAAAGAATCAGTTCTGCAGATTCTAGATTAAGCTTAATTAAATTAATGGGTCATGAAAACTTCAAATCTCTTTACATGGTTTAAGCACATCAGATGAAAAACAAACCCACAACAAAAAACAGGACCTCCTTCATGGTCAAACATTTGCCACTGAAATGTGTTTCCTAAGAAATGGCATACTGATAGGCAAGGACCGCCGTTAGATTTGAATGATTCTCCGACTACAAGGATTTCATGGTCCTTGGAGCCCCAAGGCTCATGAAAGCAGCAGTTGGGAAATCCAAGAATGCATTGGGAAAACCTGCAAAAGACCTCTTCAAAGTGCTAGAGGACAAAAGATATGACTTTGAGGACGAATGTGTGCCTGACCCCAAACAATCGTATTGTGCATACTTGTGGGAGCAGGTCAATGACTGAGGGAGAAGGGAGAAGAACTGATACCTTGGCAGGGAGGCTGTGTGTCAGGAGGGTGAACGAAGGTGTCTCGGAAGACTGGTCAGACTTCTCAAAGACTTTAGGCATGCGGCCAGGGAGGAGGACTTGATCATTCTTGATCAATTAGAGGGTCAGAGAAAAAGAGAAAATGCCTCCATGGACTGACACAGTGGCTGTGGCAATGGGCTTGATCATAGGAATGCTTGGCAGAGCCCGGCAGTGTTTGAGTCTCTTGTAAGTAGGTTCACCGGAAGTTGGAGCTGACTGGTAGTTCTTAGGATCCAGTGGCGGTGGAGGGATCTCAGCGCTGGTGTGGGTCTCCACATGGCTCCTCCAGTTCCAGGGCTCTGGCTGCCATCAGCATAGCTCCATGTGGCTTGTCAAAAGGAATTTCACACAGGGACACGAAGCAGAGAGTGTGTGTCCCACCTACAGTGAACTATTGATCTCCATAGTGCCTCCAAATAAGGTCATCAATCCGCGACCTGATTGACAGGCTAGACCCCACCCCTTTGAAAATTGACAGATTATGTAAGTGCCACTCCTTGGAATCCCCAAAAAGCCACCCCAAAGTAACCACAGGGACCCCAGTCTCGGAACCCCACAGGGACAGCTCTGCTCTGTCCTGCAGGGTCACTGCAAGATTGCACGGGCTCGATGGCAGTGAGTTGAACTTTCTGAGCTGACCTCTCTGCCTTGAATTTTAACTGGATCACAGTCCCCTTGGATCTGGCTGTGCTGTGACCAGATTAACAAGAAGGAACAACGTTGCACAGGTCTGGGGACAGAGAGCCAGGGAGATGGTACAACTGGTACAGAGACCTGGAGGTGAGTGAATGTGTCCAGAGAGGAAAGGGCATGGAGCGGGGCAGGGAGGCGGGCCAACGGATGGTGGCCTGGAGGAGTTAATTCCAGCCCAGAGCAGCAGCTAATTCCTCACATGTGACCAGGCAGAGTTTCAGAAATCCAGGAGATAATCACCCAGGCAACTACCAAAAGGCCTGTGGAGAAAGAATCCAAACCACCCAGCGGGACTGAAGGTACACTCCTCAGGTGTGAGGAGCAGTCAGGGGTAGCTGGCCTGGGGACCCAAAATTGTCAAACAAACACTGAGCAGTCACAATGAAAATGACATGTCTTTTTAAAGTAAACACATGGCAGTCTACTAGTACCAGAAAGGTATTTACAAAGTGGGGTGCAGAGGAAATGAGCCCTGGCACTGAACCTGAAAAACTCAGGTCAAAAGGACCAATGAAGCCTAAGTCCGCAAGGCAGGGTTTGGGTGCATTTTGGGTAGTTTCTGATTGGACAGCATATGCAAAGGTGCAGGATCTTGGGCGAGCACCTTTTGCAAGCAATAGCCTACTTTGCAAAAAAAAGTGGATTCAGGTGATAAAACACGGTTGATTGCAAATTCCTTAGAATGTTTGTTTAATTACAAGTACTTTCTAAATACAAAACACAGCTATCTTGGGAAACAACAGTGAGGAAGACATTATAATCAGTGTGTGTGTGTGTGTGTGTGTGTGTGTGTGTGTGTGTTCCTAATGGTGTAATTTAGCAGTAAAATCACAAGGTTAACACTATATCTAACACCCACTCACACAAAATCATCTCTCCTCAGCACTGGCCATTTCTAACCTCAGTCTCCTGGAAACAGGCTGCATGAACTCGCAAAAACACACTGTCCTGTGGAGCATGGCTGTGTCTACGGCATCGACATCGAGTGTTTATAAGAAGGGGAAAGAAGCTGACAGGGGCACTTTTAATGACATGCAATCACTAGGGATGAGGGAAGCCAGTCCTTAATCATGCCAAGGCCGTAGTGTTTCAGTACTCTTCCTCAGTAGGTAATTAAATAGCTCTCAGTTTATATGTTCCCAGCCCCCAAAGTCAAATAAAGATTGATTTTTATACCCATACCCCCCAATAAAGCCCCCAGCCACTACTGCTGCAATTGAGTCCACCCCAATCCCAGTACCTGCGTAGGGCTTCCAGTCATACAGGAGTACACAGTCTCATCTGCCTAAAAGAGTGGCTCCTGGGTTTGAACCACCAACCTTTTGGTAGCAGTACAAAGCTTACCCAAGAGCTTTTACATTTATAAAGACACAGATAGTAAAAGACAGTAATTACAAAGTAGCAGGAAAGAGACAAACTGGTGCATCAGAATCTAGTAGGAATGTAAACCCAACCTGAGTTAGGAGCTACCTGCATCCCTAATTCCCAGCCAGGATTAACCTTGACTGCCTCCTCCAAGGAGCCCAGAGCCCACCCGACCACATCATTGAGAGTACCCAGCTCAAGTGGGGGGGCTGCTCAGGCTCCGAAGAGCACTCGCTGTAAGATCTCTTTTGAGGGGAGGGGTTCTCCTTGGGAGTCTCCATATGAGAGCCCAGCAAGGGTGGACACTGACAGGACACAGAAGCCACCACCATCTCAGGGGTAAAGGCATATGTATTGGGGAGCAGTACAACTATTGCCTGGGACCAACAGTCAGCAAATGTGGAATGTGTTAGTGGGAGAAAAGGGGTTTTCTTCCCCTGCAATAAAGTCTAGGGGAGCTGTGCCCGGTCAGACACAGCAGACATCGTTTTGATGGCAGACGGTTGAGTGGTGAGGGTAACTGAGGCACCCTATCTCCTCAGTCCATGCTGGCAAGGGCTGGCCGGGCACATGGGGCCCCTGGAAGACAATACCCGACCAACGACCTTAATCCTACCATCGAATTGGCATCTTCTTTCCCCTCCTGGGCTCACAGCTTCTGAGCAGATGCTGGCCCTCAGGGGTGGCTGGTGACATAGTCAGTCTCATCCATTCCTCTTCTGAGCTCTAGGTAAGAAGGTGCCTTAGGATGTGGTGGGTGCCCAGCAGTAGTGCGTGGCTTTTCTGGATGTTTTCTTTGTTCATTCAACTTCGAGGCATCAGACTCTTACTGAAGCTTATGTGTCTCTGTTCAGGACTGGCCAGTAGCCGACATGACTGTCTTAACCTCAGCCCCTGCCCCCGGTGGCCGCACCGACAGCTTGGCTGGTGACTGGCCCGTGGCTCTGGGTAGAGGCTGAAGATGCTGTTCTGAGTTTGCAGGGCATCACCTTGCCCTTTGTCAGTTTTATTTGGGGGAGAAAGTGCTTCAGACAACTTCTGAAGTGGCCTTCCTGAAGAGCTTGGCCCTGCCCTATTGGGAGCCAGGACAACTCCATGCCAGGGACAGTCCTGACCTTTTCAGACTCGAAAGGCCCGGGGGCTCCAGCCAACCCATCCTCACACCCATTTAGTTTGGCCCTCTGAAACCCTTCCACCAATGTAGGCAGAACTCTCGCTCCGGCTTTTCCCCTGGACCTGTGGACTTGGGTCCTGGCCCCCTGCTGCCTGAGGCGGTTCCCTCCGACCATCTCGAGGTTACTTAGTACTTTCAGCGTTGGGATGACCTCACTGGACACACACTGCAGAAGGACTTAAAGGCCCAAGGAGCCGAGCTCCCAGGGGTAAGGAGCCCACCAGAGCCACAGGTCATTGAGGCTGGTTCACACTCTCCCTCCACTAGGGACTCAACCTCACTGAAGCGTCTGCACTTGAAGGGGGTTCTTACTGGGGTCTTCAACTCACATTGTAGGAGGTGCAGGGCGGTGGGGGGGGGGCTTTAGAAGCCCCTGAGACACATATTTCACTGAGTTACATTGGACCCCTCAGCCATAAAGCCCCCCTTTGATCTCATCTTTCCTGGAAGATTGGTATTCCTAGCCCTCCCTGGCCTTGGGTACTAGGGCTGGGACCTCTCAGCACAACTCACACCTTTCCCCCTAGCCCCTTCCTAGTCCTTAGTCCACCTGAAATCTGCTCGAGGTTGCATCTCTGGAGCCCAGGACAGCCCTCTCTCCCAGCTTCTGCCCACATTGCTGAGTGTGTGGGCTGAAAGGGCAGCCTGCTCTCTGGTTCACTCACCCTATGGTCAGTATTGGGTAGAGTTTGTCTCAGGGTCCCCTGGACTTCCTGACCTGCAGATAAGGGGGCAGGGAGAGGCATCTCCAGGGTGGGGGCTGACCACCTTCATGGAGTCACCGTCTCTCTGAAATCTGCCTGGGTGTTTTCTCCCCAGAACCTGGCAGTGTCAGCTCTTGAGGCAGCCCCACATCCCCGGGGGTGGGGGTCGGGGTGGGGTAACGGACGGACGGATGGACTAGGAGAGAAAGTCACACTGTCAAAGGAGCAGTGGCTGAGTTCCACTCAAAATGAGATTCATGACCTCACTCACCTGAACAGATAGGTCCCACCTGTGCCTCACGAGAAATCTTATCACATGTGCTTCTAGGGCCTGCCATATACTTGGGCCACAGAAAGGACCCTCCTGGGTGCTGCCTACACAGTGTGCCTGATCCTACTCCTAGCTTCTTTTTGTCTGTCAGACTTGGATGCAGGAGGGTTGGTGGGAAGCCAGTAGCTGCACACACAGAGAGGAGCCTGGCCGTGAGCTGTCAGGTGTCTTCTAGCCCTTTCTTTTCAGGACGTCATTGTCCGTGTTACCCCCTGAGGGGCTCACGGAGACCCTTTGTAACTCCTGCCCAGAACCTGTCTGCAGACCCTTCCCAGGGCTCCTCCTGAGCCCTGGGTGGATTTATGTTTGGGGATCTTCCCCAGACTGTGCCCCTGAGCCTCACCCAGTTCTTCCTGGACATCAATGCTGCTTTCCCCTGTGAGCACAGGCCATGTGGGGCCTTTGATGTGACCTCGGTCATTTTCACTTGGGCTGTGTCAGTTCCAGAGACTCTTTGGTCCCGCTGGGCAGGCTGGCACCTGTAGGGTGAACCTTTTTGGAAAGCGCTGGTCCAGTTGTTTCCGGAGCTCAGTTCCAAGAAGAAACTCTCCAGGGAGGATGGAGTCTGAGGTGTGGGCCTCAGAGGCTGTGCTGTCCTGGGGGAGCTGTGCTGAGAGGACTGAAGGCTTCCTGAGAGTGCGGGCAACAGACCACAGAAGACCAAGCTCGCTTGTGCTTCCTGTGCTGTGGTATCACTGGTGACCGAGCTGCTGAGGTGTCTCGCGTCTGGGCAGCAGGGCGAGTCCCTCCACAGCCTTCATCTGGGCAGTTCAAGGTGTCGGTGTGGAGAGCAAGAGGGCTGGAGCAGGGAAGCAGCACAGTCCTGGGCTCTGACCACTGCTCCAGGGGGGCTGCGATGGACTTGAGTGGGCTAATAGCTTCTGGACATGTCTGCTGACAAAAGCAGCCCCTGTCAGGGCTGTCTTCAGTGGCTGTAGGAGACAGAAGACCAAACTGTGGCCAGGAGCAAACAACCTGGAGAGTAGCCCTGGCTGGGGCGGGGGCATCCACAGTGTATGGTCACACCTTTTCCCAGGCTCTGTTACCTCTGCCTCTCCTCACCCCCTGATGTCATTCACAGCCTCCTGAACCCCCACCCCAGACCCTCCCTGCACTTTGATGTCAGTTGTACCTATCCCACTGAGTTACCCCTCCCCGTGCCCTTCAGTTAACCACATCACCTGCCCTCTCCCCAACCATGCCATCCTGCTCCTGTCCCCGTGCACTGACTTCACTGAGCCTCTGTTCTTCCTGCTCAAGGATTCCCTGATCATGCGCTGCCTCAGACAGCTTCCACCCCAGCCCTCGCCACCCTGTGCCCTCGGGCTACTCAGGACCCCTTGGTAGGAAGGTGGACACTGAGCATGAGGGCCACGATGACTTATGTTTGAAGACGCTCAAATAGGCCCAGGCTCAGGGAGCTCTTGGTGGGGACTCTTTCCTTGTTATGAGTCCCAGGCTGCCCTTGCCTCCTGGGGATCCACACATGGCACCTATTTTCCTGAGTCTTGCCCACTAACTTCCATGACCCAGCTGCTTCCCTTGATGTCACTCAGAAGGGGTCAGGTTCAGGATCCTCAACTGAGCGATCACTCACATCACCGTAGATTGAGTTGTGGAAGGTTATTAGATTAGACATGAAATCCACAGACACAAAGCTCAAATGAACAAAAGGACTTTCACTGTAACATCCCTTCTGAATCATGCCAGTCCATGTGTTACAGAGTGAACCTCCCCATGGGGTCTTCTTCACCGCAGTCCTAACAGAATCATGTAGCCAGGCCTTTCTTGTGCGGAACCTCTGTGTTCGCAGTTCATCACCAATTACTCAGGACACTTGGGGACCCTACTCACAGCTCTAAGGTCCAGGTGTTCAATATTATATTTGGGGGAACACGAGTTCATTAACAATACGTAGTCATTGCCCCCATCCCCCACCCCCTCCAGTGGACCCCAAGCAGGCTATCTCGCTGTGGACCTGGTTGAATGTAGGGGCACTGGCAGTGCCTCTGAGACCTAAGGCAGGGATGGGGAAGGCATGGTCAGAGGCTGCCAGCTGGATCTTCCGAGATTTTCCCGAGAATGGCTGAGACAGCCTGACCCCACCAGCTCCTGGCTATGTCCACCGACTCCCTTGCATGAGCTGAAAGACACGAGGGTAAAGGGTGAGTGGCCTGGGCTTGAAACATCTCCTGAGAACCACAAGATGGCATGTTTTCCATGGTTGTTTCTTCCCATTGCTGGCCGAAGTGCACACAAGCTCAATGCCATTGGGCGGATTCCGACTCATAGTGAGCCTCTAGGACAGCTTATTGCTGGTCCTGCTGTGGAGGAAGTTGAGACTTTTTATCCCCATGAAGAGTTACAGTCTCAGAAGCCACAGACGTAGTTCTACCCTGTCCTAGAGGGTCACTATGAGTCGGAATCCACGGATGGCAGAGAGAGAGAGAGAGAGAGAGAGAGAGAGAGAGAGAGAGAGAGAGAGAGAGAGAGAGAGAGAGAGAGAGAGAGAGAGAGAGAGAGAGAGAGAGAGACCTCTGGAATTCCACACCCAGCCCGGAAACTGGCGCTTAGTCCAGCAACTGTGGGGCACTGAGCCCGAGGGCGGTTGCCTACTGTGTGCCGGGTCTGCAGAGGGCCCCACGGTTCTGAATCTCAAGGATGCCTCCGTTCCCCCTGCCCCATACACACACCATGTGGCTGTCAGGCATTCCTTCTGTGCTGAGTTCATGCGTTGCTGGGGGATGAGATGGGAACGCCCACTCCCACTCTGTTCGCCATCTTGCCCTACCCCCCCATCCAGTGTTTCCTATGGACACTTTTGTTAAATAAACAAAAACATCTTTTTTAGTTTAAAGTTCTTCCTATGTCTGTGGTCTCCCAACCTGATTGACCTCAGTGGGGTGCAGAGAAGGCCCGCCCTGCTCTCCGACATTCCCTTCTACACGTTTCAGGCCACTCCTCAGTCTCGGACTTGGCAGGAGGAGCCAGTAACTCAAGCAGGCGGGGTCAGGGGGATCCAGGGTCCAGGTCTAGGGGCTGTGGTGGTGCGTGCTGCAGACCGTGGCAGGGTGGGGTGGCTGGGGGAGCGAGGGGCTCGTGGGGATGCTGGGCCTTGCGCCATCCCAGTTGCTTTTCACACAACCCGCTCGCTCCCTGTCCATTTGGAATGAGACGCTCCTCTCTGGTTGAACTTAACCAGCCTCGTTCCTGGTGCTCCTGTCCTCTTCGGGCTGCTCCTGCCTCTTGCTCTGCCCTCAATGTTTGATGTTGCCAAGGGGGTGGATTCCAGACCTGAGAGCACGACCTCACAGAGCTTTCTACACTGCACACTGCTTGGAAGGAGCCTGGCGATACGAATTGGGCCCTCAGCTGGAAACCACCAGCTCCTCCGAGGGCGAAAGATGGGGCTTTCTGCCCCTATAATGATGGACAGTCTCAGAAGCCCACTCTAGGGGTGCCCTGGGTCCAAACTGACCTGACAACAGTGCGTCGGGGCGTTTGGTTGTTTTTTATATCCTCTGGGGAGCACATCGCAGGTCTTCTCTCCGCAGGGCAGGCCAGTGGGTTCAAAGAGCCCCCTTTTGGCAATTGGCCAAGTGCTTCGCCACTGCCCTTCCGGGGCTCCTTCTCTCTTTGTTAGTGCGCCAATGATGACCTCCAGTCTCACAGCACTCTCTCTGGCCTCTGTACTGTGTTTCCATAGAGGTGGCCTGGCAGAGGAGAGTGTCGGCCACACGGAGCTTGGGAGGTAGAGCGAGCCCTGCTGGAGGCCCATCCAAAACCAGGCCCCTGGTGGTGAACTCAGCGGGTCAGGGTTAGGGTTAGGGTTAGAAATGGGTACACTGCGCGCTCCCCGCCCATGCTCCGAGGGTCCTGGTCCAACCGCCCGAATCATGACTGTATTTCTGAGTGTGTACCTCATTCTGCCCTACTTCCCTCAAGGCTTTTCCACAAAATACCTTGCTGCGTGCTGGAGGGGCTGCTGGGTGGGGTGAAGCTTTGTGGTGGGGGCCGAGTGCTGCAGACTGAGAGCCAAGCCCTGCTGTCCCAGGGCCCTGGGGTGATCTGCCTAGGTCCAGCGACCAGAGGCTGGAGGGGATGGAGAGGAGCCCGTGGTCGGAGCTGGAGGTCTGGGGTCCAGGGCACAGTGCCAGAGGCCTCCTTCTTGACTTCAAGGACTCCACCTGCTCATTAGGAAGAGAAGGTATGGATCAGGGGTCCTCAAACTACGGTCTGCGGGCCACATGCGGCCGGCCGAGTACATTTACCCGGCCCCGTTTGTTTCTTTACTTCAAAATAAGATGTGTGTAGTGTGCATAGGAATTTGTTCATAGTTTTTTTTGTTGTTGTTGTTGTTTTTTACTATAGTCCAGAGCTCCAATGGGTCTGAGGGAGAAGGTTTATTTTAAAATTAAATAAAAACAGCCCAATGACCAGAAAATTCACCGGCCTTGTCAGAGTGGACATGCCTTCCGTGAATGGCTCACTATTTCACATTCTCCAGATCATAAATAGCCAAGAAGTTAGGCGGCAGGTACCACCACAAGCCCACAACCAGCTCCCAACAGCAACCCTGGGATCACGAGCCGAATCATGTTGCAGTACCTATATGCTACCAGCTGAGGGCGCAAGCATGCCAGGAATGGACAGCTGGCGAGCACACACTAGGTGGGGGTTGGAGTATCCGTTACCCTCCTCTATGCCCTGGAGAGGTAAGCAGTGGCCGCGAGGTGGGGCGTTAACCCCGGTTATGCCACCAGGGCCCCTCGCGGTCTTTCCTGGACTGCCAGCAACCTCGGCCGCAGCATGAAAATCGCTTTATACACAGCTGGCGACTGACGAACGTGTGTGGACAGTTTGTTTTAAACAGTCAAACCGCCGATTTTTAAGTCTGTCTTACAACAAATGGAGCCTTGCTGATGACAGCCAGAGCCCTGGAGATGCGTCCACCACTGCTCATCACGAGGACTTTGCACCCACAGGCCTGTGATCTTCCTGCATTGGGCATCACTGCATGTGGCTGCAGGAGTCTAGAGAGGGATTTATGGACTGGCAGTGGACATGTGAGCTATTATAGGACTTTACGGACTTGATCTGAACTTGGCGTTTTCTCAATATACAATTGCTCTTTGAAAAAATCCTCTCTTTTACACATTTGAGTGTCTCTGGACTAACACACCATCCTCGTGCCCCATCTGAACAGGGCAAGGTCAGAGCTCTGCATCCCAAGTTGTCTCTGCGTCTGTGGTTCTTGCCCCAATGCCTTAAAGTCGGGTCAACACCTGGGGCGCCACACGACTTGTGCTTGGTGGTGAAGCATGTGGTGTCCCTTCTCTTCTTCAAAACCCCTGAGCTTGGGAGGTGGGATGGGTTGTTCAGGGTATGTAACGCAAGAGCCATGCTGTGATCTGCGAACCCCCACCCACAGTTTTAAAAGACAACGCAGGAGCATCCTTCCCCAACAGGTGTGGCACTCTGTCTGCCCACAGCTGTGCTCATTTCTGGATTGTCGCTGTTTGGTGGCTGATGGGCAGGAGACGACCTAGCACAGCCCCACCGGGTGGCCACACGCCTTCCGTTGGCTGACAGTGAGAGGCAGGATCTCGGAGCCAGGATGGGGGCTGGGTGTGGGTGGGGTTTCTGAGCAGGGACATGAGGTTTCGTCCCTGCGGCTCAGCCTGCAGGGATGAAACAAACTTTGGATGTTGAGGAAGCGACCTCCACAGCAGCCAGGCGGCCTGACGGCAGGGCACTGGTTTGCTGC
Organism: Tenrec ecaudatus; assembly: GCF_050624435.1. Lineage (NCBI taxonomy): Eukaryota > Metazoa > Chordata > Mammalia > Afrosoricida > Tenrecidae > Tenrec > Tenrec ecaudatus. The sequence continues at coordinate 141,872,621 of NC_134541.1, read as the reverse complement.
AGCAGGAGCAGTAGTGGGCGCGCCCCTTTGTGCGTGGGGCCAGAGAGCATGAGTTGTAAGGGGAGAACGGACGTCGCTGGGGTTCACAGACCCCCTTTCTGCCCCATTGCAGGCCTGCGCTGCCTGCTCTACTGGGAGGGCACCCTGTTCTATAGTGCCAGGGGGAAAGCACACAGGCTCTGTCTCTGTGCAGAAGTTCATTGCCATGTGGAGGAAATGAGTCCTGCCCTGGGCTGGGAGCGCAGCAGGGTGGAGCTCCTGTGGGGACGCTCAGATGTACAGACATGGGCTGCTCAGGCGGTGGACTCACACCTGTGCACACTGTGCATACGACGTGTGCACCAAAGACTGAGCGGGGACATGGTGATAGGGGACATGTGGGCACCTGCTGGTCTGGGCAGGTGATCATGTGGACACTTAGACGTGATGTGGACAGCACTTGGTCAGAGGGTGTACTGTGCTTGCATGCATGTGGGGGGTGAGACCTATGAACGAGTGACCACTGTGCAGGTGGGTGAGCAGGTGGATGCTTGGCTTGTGGACAGGAGACTGCAGGTGTGTGAGCTGGTGGAGCTGTGGGTGGGCTCAGCTCAGGTTCTCTCACATGGAGGCACCTCTGCTGTGAACAGGTCCTGACAACCAAGACAGTAGGGGGCCGCTGGCAGCATGTGGGTACGTGCAGGTGCCCATGAGCTGTCCAGATGGCCAGAGCTATCCCCATCCCTGCGCCCACAGCCTCTCCCTTCGAGAACTGTGCTTGTGCAGGAGCACCAGGGCCACGCCCCTCTACCTACAAGGTCCTTCAGAAGTGTCATGATGATGTGCACCTGCTCATGAGCCCCAGGAGCAAGAACCTGGTGCAGGGGGACTTCCTACTGCTCCTCCAGATGAGGAGGACACTGGCCTTGGGGACCGTGATGGCTTTGGGGACCGTGACCACCCTGGTGACACTGATGTCCAGGGTGCTCCAGACTCTCCCCGGCAACACTGGGGACTAGGGCCTGGGATGCTCCGGCCCCTCCCTTTCCATTACCTGGGTCACCCTGTCTGTGGCCATTCCACTAAGTGTCCGACCATCTCCCCCATGCCCCCGATGCCCAGCCTTCTCGGCCTTTGGCACAGAACCCCTGGTGTTTGGTGGGGGTCACGCAGGCCCTGTGTGCTGGGCCCAGACATGTGTCCTGCCCCTCCGCCCCGTGCAGGACAATGCAAATAGGCACCTGGCCTGTCCTTCCTGAAGGAGGCATCCAAGTTCCACTCTCGATACATCACTACTATGAGTATCACCTGTGGGGGTCTCAGAGCTCAGTCTGGTGGGGGTGTAGGCAGTGGGGGTCTGTGAGACCCCATGGATCTCCGGTTCCTTAAGGTCCTTGAGCACTCAGGATGTGTGTGTGTGGGGTGAGGGGCGTCGGGAGTTCATGATCATCCAACCCTGTGGTCTGGGGCTCAATGACCCCACGCTGTGTTCCTCCCTTGGTGCCATGTCAGAGATCCCGCTCTGTTGCGCAGCTCACTCCCCTTGCCTCCGCCCTGGCCCCAAGAACATGTCTCTGCTGGAGGATGAGGTGGACATCCGCAGGGGGTGGGGCTGACCCCATGAGCACTGCACTGACACGCCCACTGGCTCTCTGGATGCTCCTCCTCCGACCTGCTTGGCTGGGCCTCACCTTGCGCCCCTGCTCCCTGTGCACGTCCACCTGTGTGCCCGCGCCAAGGTCCACGTGAGTGTGCAGGCGTTCACCCATCCCTGGGTCCTCAGCAGCACTGGTCCCTGCCCCCCACACCCCGCCCACTGACCCCAGGCCTCCTTTCCCAACAGAGTTCAGCCTCCATCCATTCACACACACCAGCTGGAGAACCCCCTCCAGGCTCACAGCCTTGCCTTGCATCCACTTTGAATGGCTCAGGATCAGGATCTCTGAAAACCGAGTCCAAACTCACTGCCATGGAGGAGAAATGAGTACAATGGCCCTTTGGGGTTTCTGAGACATTTAACAAACCTTTATGGGCACAGGCAGCCTCCTCTTTTGTTCACAGAGCAGCTGGGGGTTTCGAACTGCTGACCTTGTGGTGAGCAGTTCGTGTGGTGACAGAACAACTCAAAATATTTACAGGATGCTGGGGGTGAGGGTCGGTGAGCACACTTGAACTGGACACGTGCACTCTCAAGTACCAGAGGGGGCATCAAACACTGTGGAGGAAGGGAATTAAAACAGTGGAGTTTTCCCACCAACCCCTTGAAGCCTCACTTATCTTCTGAAAGAAGCCTTGGTGGTGTACTGGCTTAAGTGTTGGGCTGCTAACTGCAAGATCCACAGTTCAAATCCACCTCCCTCTCTGAGGGAGAAGGACCAGGCTCTGGAAAAGACTGACAGCCTGGGAAACCCACAGGGGCAGTTCTGCCCTGTCCTGCAGGGTCGCTGTGAATCGGAATCGACCCGATGGCAGTGAGTTTTCATATTCTGAACAAAATCAATTATTTTTAAAAACTGAGCAGTAAAACGGGAAAACTAAGGATGAGAATCCTGGCTAACTCCAGGAACTCAAAAAAGATGGGTTGGAGAAGGGGTGGGCCGGCTGCAGCCTGCCTTGGCTGTGATGTGACTCCTGGGGTCATGCTGAGAGAGAATCGCTGTCCCCCCTCTCAAGCCAAATCCAGGCTGCACTGCAGTGATGAACGCCCACCAGCAGGTGGCAGCGTTCACCAGGCTCACACGTGGGTGCACTGCTTCCTGTGGGTCCCTGGAGTGTCCACTGACCCAACTCTGCTGTGCTGACAGCAAGAGAAAAGCACCCGAGAGAGGCCACTGCCCTGGGCAGCTCTGCTGTCTCTACACTCTCTACACAGAGGGAGACTGGCGGAGGGAGATGCAGCCAAGTCACCTTCTCCTAACTCAGGTTGTGCCTCACAATGTCCCACCTGTAACAACGGCAATTGTAAGGTGCTGCTTGCAAGCACGTGGCTGCTATGGTATACACTTAATGGCTGGCTGCCATCAAGACCGATCACACCACCCCACCCTAAGTACGGCCCCCTCCCTTCTGATAAGGATCATAGATTGCTCAACCCTGGAGAAGAAAGAGCTTGGGGACACCTGAGGTCAAGCCAGCTCAGAGACCATCTTAATTCTAGAGCCCGCCCATCTTGTTAGGTAAGCGCCTTCCTGACCCTAGCAATTCTCCATCTTGCCATATTTATAGGTGCCAACCGCGGCTTGCTACCTGACACTACATAAGCGCGTCTGAGAATACATGCGCTGGACCTCTCTGGATCCTGCCATCCTGGAAGAGGTGAGCCCTCCCCTGACGTCTCTTTAATTTACCCTTCAATCACAACAAGCGACCCCTAAGACGCATTCGGTTAGGGAGGCTGGTCCCCCACGCAGCAGGACTGACCTCTCACATACATAGCAGCGATTGTGAGGACCGGGAAGCGTTTCCTTCTGGTGTACACCTGGTGACTGTGAGTCGGAACCTACTTGGTGGCACCTATCAGCGTGGATCATATGCCCCTTCCTGAGCCAATCACAGGCACAGAATTAGGTCAGCAGGATGTCCTGATCCCATTTGTTCTGCTGTGCAGCCTCCGAGGGTCTGGTCACCCTCCGGTCCCTTTCCTTAAACAGCAGCTGTGTCTGCCGTCTCTGTGTGGGCTGTAATTCCCCATGCACGCTCCCTACCCCGACCCCCAAGTCTCCGCATTCAAACCACCTGGGAGGTACAATCTGTCCCTGGAGATGGAGGGTTGCTGCGGCACTCAACAGATTGCAGGCGTTCTTCTACCCTTAGAGACTAGGAAGAAAGGCCTGGATATCTGTGTCTGAAAAATCAGGCCGTGAAAACCTCTCAGGCACAAAGGTCTGATTCGCAACCCATGTGGGAAGAGGGCAGGAGGGGCAGCGTTTGCTTCCTGTGCATAGGGTCGAGACCCGCCTCCTTAGGGCTCCAGGGCGGGCAGCCCAAAGTGAAGAGACAGGGTAGATCTGCCTATTTCTCTGGTCACCCGTATGATAGTCACATCAGACAGGCCCTACATATCTTCTTATTTTGGCTTAAAAAAAAAAAAGGATCGTCTTTCTGTTCTTCAGGATTAGTGCAGTGCATTAATATAAACTGCTATTTACATATCAGCATAAACAAATGAGCCTTTTTTTCGTGAGTGGTGTGGACGTTACAGAATTCCGTGAGAACTTGAAGGATAGGGGTGGAGTCTACCTGTCAATCAGATAGCAGCCTGAAAGCCCTTCCTTGTTGGTTGGCCTCCTCATAAGGAGGGTCCTGGGAATTTCCCCTCTATCTCTGCCTCCTCCTTCCTGTTGATGAGTCACAAGACCTCCAGGAGCCCTGGAGATGTGTCCACCGCCATTGGATCCACAAGATTCGGCACTGGCTGGCCTGTGATCTTGCTGCATTCTGCATCATTGCATGTGGCTCTGAAGAGGGACTTATGCACTAGTGTTGGACTTATGGACTTGATCTGGGCTGGGATGTTTTATTGATGCATAATTAGTTCTTGATATAAAACTCTCTCACACATATATGAGTGTCACTGGATTTGTTTCTCTAGTAACCTGGCCTAACACAAATGGAGAGGCGAGTTTGAAGGGAACATAGTTATTCTGTGGGGGCCGAGTTCGAAGCGGGGCTGGGGCACTCCTGAAAGGTAAAGCTGACTCCAAGCAGATGGAGTTTTCCAGACTATGCACCAGTGGCGGGAAGCTCTTCCCGAGCTGCCTTCAGATCTCCCACTTCTGAGCTCCCAGGCGTACTGAAGGGAGGATAGATGTCTGGGGGTTTCTGAGGCTTGCTGATCTTCCAAGTTCATTCCGACTAAGTGGCCCCTGTAACAGAGAACTGCCCCATGGGTGCCCTAGGCTCCAATCAGATGGCAAGACTTGGTCTCACGGACTTTGGACATGCTGTTGGGAGAGACCAGCCCCTAGAGGACATCCTGCTTGGTAAAGTGGAGGGGCGGGGAAAAGAAAAGGCCCTCAAGGAGATGGGCAGACAGGCGGCTGCAGTCATGGGCTCAAACTTAACGCTGGTGAGGATAGTGCAGCCCCGCCGTGTTTTGTGCTTTTGTACATCAGGTTGCTCTGAGGCGAACCGGCTCGAGGATCTTGAGGAGAACAGACTGCCTATCTTTTCTCCCACCTTGGATTCAAGCCGCTGGTTTTTCCGTTTACAGCGCTTAACCACGGTGCCACTAGGGCTCTCGAAGGGACCAGGGTGGGTCCACAGCTCGTTTTGTGGTCAGGTGCCCTCGAGTCCCTTCCCACTCAGAGACCTCACGTGACACCAAAGTGTCACCTTTAAGGCCGGTGATCACCTGGTCTTGCTTCAGCGGGACTGTTGGCAGGCTTGAACAAATGACCGTCAGTCAGCGGCTGAGCACTCCACTGCTGTCCCGCCAGGAATATTGAGATGCCCCCCAGTCGGGAACCCCAAGCTGGGCTCCTAGGGAAGACGGCATCGACCGAGCCCCCACGCCCACCCAGATTAGGACCGCCTGGCTCGGCTTCAGCTTCAGCCAACACGTGACCCGTTGTGGCCAATGGGGACGCGGCAGAAGCCCCGCCCCCGGCGGCGGCAGGAGCGAATTATGACCCTCCGGGCTGTCCTTCGCAATGGGCTCCGGTTCTCTCGCGAGACTCACGGCCGCCCCGCCCCGCCCCGCCCCGCCCCGCCCCGCCCCGCCGCCTTCAGTCCCCGGGCTCCGGGTGGCGGGCCGCGGGGGTGGTGGATGGGTCCCGCGTGTGGCGTGCGGAGGGCGGGAGCCCGGGGAGAGGAGCCAGAAGATTCGGAAGGAGAGGAGGTGCGGGATGAGGAAGAGACGCTGCTGAGCTGAGGGCCCCTGCTGCCGGCCGGCGCCCCGCGCGTGTGCCCGCTCCACCCGGACAGTGAGTGGGTCCCGTGGAAGCTGACGCGGACCCGAGGGGACGGGCGGGCTCCCGGGGGCGGGCCTAATGCTCAGGGTGGGGCCTCCGAGGTTAGACTTCTGGGGTTAGGAGGCGGGGCGGCCTCGGAATGTTCTGGGTTCTGGAGGGTCGGGGTTTCTGAGCCGGGTAAGCAGAGGAGGCGGGGCCCTCGGGTTTGTTTTCTGCTCCGCATTTTCCTCGGGCTGCATTCGCTGAGTCGGTCTCTGGGGCTGCTCGGTGGTGATGACTGGACGTGGGCACACAGATTGTGATGAGTGGACATGGGTACAACGACTTTGATGAAGGGACATGGTTACAGATACTGAGTTGAGGGACCATGGGAACAGAGACAGTTATGAAGGGACGTGGGCACACAGACTATGATGAGGTGATGTGGGCCTACAGACTGTGATTAGGAGGTCATGTTGGTACATAGACTGTGATCTCGAGGTCAAATGGGCACTCACACTAGGTTGAGGTGATATGGGCACACAGACTGATCAAGTGATGTGCGCAGAGAATGATGAGGGGATGTGGGCACACAGACTGATGAGAAGTCGATGTGGTCCCAGAGAATGTGATAGCATGTGGGCACACAGACTGTGAAGAAGGGATGTGGGTACACAGACTAATGAATGGATGTGAGCACAGAGACTGTAATGAGGGGATGTGGGCACACAGACTGTGATGAGGGGACATGGGCACAGAGACTGATGAGTGGATGTGGGCACAGACTGATGAGTGGATGTGGGCACACAGACTGATGAAGGGACATGGGCACACAGACTGTGATGAGTGGACATTGGCACACAGCCTGTGATGAGGAGGAGGCGTGGGCACACAGACTGGTGAGGCGTGACCTGTGGTCCACAGCGACTGTGGTCAGTGGTCAGGATGGGTCATCCCCACCATGGGGCTGCCTCAGGCTTTGGTGGGTCAGTGCAAGGACCATCCGCTTCCTGAAGTGCCCCCTGGGAACCATTTCCCGACAGGGCACCTCACAAGCAGTTCCTGCCTGTCTGCCCATCAGTCAGGTGGCCCTGTTTGCTGCAGCAGCACTGAGCGAGCTTCGGTGGGGCGCCCCGACTGAGACGGACGGGAAGCAAGGCTGGCCACTGCGTGCACACAGTTAGCTGATTGGCCTGGCTCAGGACAGTGCAGGCTGGGGGCCTGTCGGTGGGGTGATGTCACCATGGGCTGGGCCAGCCTCCCCCGTGACAGCAGTTGCCACACCGGGTACATGGGCTGCCTGTGGCACCAGGAGGCCTCCACGCCCATCAGCTGCCACAACCCTTCAGTAGCCAGTGGGCACAGCGGGGTCGCTGTGGACCCCTCACCACCACGTCAGTGCTTCAAACCACCAGCCTCTCCGAAGGAGCTGGGACGTCTGCTCCTGTGAAGACTGAGTCTCGGACCCACAGGGCGGTTCTACCCTGACCCTCGGGGTCACAGTCGCAATGGACTTGCTGGCCGTGGGGGTTTTGTTTCCTGTGTCCATTTCAGAAGGGTCCCTGGTGGTGCTGTGAGGTCAGCGCAGGGTTGCCCACTCCAGGGGCAGCAGTTCAAACCTACCAGTCATTTCTCTGGAGGAAGATGAGACTCTCTGCTTCTGTGAACACTGACAGGTTTAGAAGCCCTGTATAGGAGCAGTCTGTGTGGGACTACCCCATGGGCAGGGTTAGAATTCTGCATGGGGTCAGTCTGGGTCACACTGGCTCTGTGGACAGGGTTAGAATTCTGCATGGGGTCAGTCTGGGTCACATTGGCCCCGTGGACAGGGTTAGAGGCCTGCATGGAGTCAGTCTGGTCACACTGGCTCTGTGGACAGGGTTAGAGGCCTGCATGGGTTCAGTCTGGGTCTGACAGACCCCGTGGACAGGGTTAGAGGCCTGCATGGAATCGCTCTAGATCGGACGGACCCCATGAGCAGGTTGGTTATTGGTTCGCAGATACCACAGTGACTTCGACCTCACTGGGGTCTTTCAGGCGCAAGTTTCAGCTACAAAAGCCAAACCTTTTGTCGCCACAGCACCGGTGCTGGCTCACAGCAGCCTGTACCCTCCAGGACAGGGCATATTTGTGAGAAGGACAAACTGAAGCACGAGGACAAACAGAAAAAGTTAAGAGGCTGTCACAGCTCTTTATTAGAAAAGACGCTCCAGGACGAGGTTCCGTGGTCTAGCAAGTAGCCCGGGGAAGTCACGCCCAGTGAGGAGAGTGGTGGGTTTTTCAAGGAGAGGCCTAGGAGGCTCCCTTTGGGAAGGGGTTGGGGCTGTAGTTGCGGGGATTTTCCATGCTGGCATGTTCTCCCTGAATCTCATTGTCCAGCTGTTGCCGGTGGGGAGGAGAGATGGTTACTCTTGGAGTCAGCTACAAGAATGGTCCGCCAGCTTCGCTTCCTGTGACGTGCAGGGAGAAGGGTTGAGGCCCTGACAACTGCCCGTGTGGGGTGTCCCAGGCTCATCCTCAACAGCCCACTGCACCAGCAGAGACGGAGGCTAGCTTCTTGGGTTAAGCTCTGCACATGTGACCTCTGCCCTGTCGCACCTTCTCCAGTGAAAACCAACCTGATCCAGGCCTTGACGGGAGAAGCAGCGCACAGCCTTGGGACCAGCTGTTTGCCACCCTGGACATGATGGCCTACAAGGGCTCCCTGCCCTCGTGCCTGACCGTGCTGTACGTGGACACCATCGGCTTCCCCTCCCAGCTGCCTAGTGAGCTTGTCGCCTCCTTCACCACCACCCTGGTGGATGTAGCTTGTGAGCTGAGAGCAGCCCCTTGGAGACTGTGCAGTGAGTGAGGGGGCTCAACCGGGATTCCCAGATGAGTACCCAGGCACCATTTGGGGCAGAGACCGGGCACAAGGGGGCCTACCTGGGACAGAAAACCTGGGCACCAGGGGGCCAACGAGGGACAGAACCTGGACACCAGGGGGCCCACCTGGGACAGAAAACCTGGGCACCAGGGAGCTGACCTGAGGTATATAGGCTGGGAACCAGGGGCCCACTTGGGATCCTGAGACACCAGGCACCGTGTTACCACCTGGAACAGAGAGGCTAGGCACTAGGGGGTTCACCTAGGACAGAGAGGCCGGGCACCAGGGGGCCCACCTAGTGTCCACCAGGGACAGAGAGGCTGGGCACCAGGGAAGCCACCTAGAACAGAGAGGCTGGGCACAAGTGTTCCCACTGGAGACAGTGAGGCTGGGCACTCGGATTCATTTGGAAAGAAGCTGGGTACTAGTGGGTCTACCTGGGAAAGAAAGGCTAATCACCAGGGAACCCACCTGGAAGAGAGAGGCTGGGCACCAGGGGGCCCACCTGGGATCCAGAGAAACCAGGCACCCAGTGTCCACCTGGGAAAGAGGGGCTGGGCACCTGGGTGCCCATCTGGGATCCAGAGAAGCCAGGCACCCCCTGTCCACCAGGGACAGAAGCCGGGCACCAGGGGGCTCACCTGAGATCCAGAGAAGGCAGGCACCCAGTGTCCACCTGGGACAGCGAGCCTGGGCACTGTGGGGGTTCACCTTGGGCAGAGAGGCCTGGAAAAAGGAGCCCAAGTGAGACAGAGAGACTGGGCACCAGCGGACCCACATGGGATCCAGAGACGCCAGGTACCTAGTGTCTACCAGGACCTGCTTGAGGATTAGAGGCTATGTCAATCCACATATCTATGTAGGGGATTTGGTCTGAATGACCTGGTTTTCTGTAGACATATTTCCATACCTAGTATACAAGAAGTAGGGAAAAGGTGCCCTCTGAGGGTCACTCGGGCACTTCTGCAACCCAATCTGTCTTACAAAAGGTCCTGAGACGAGAAGACTTTGTTTTGAAACCATAACTTGATATAGATCTTTTATAAAAGTCAGATAAATTATTTAAAAGACAGAGTGGGGTTGACTGTGTCTGTCCCATGGCTCCACTTCACCTGTTGAAAATCAAACAATCACGGAAGACAACTGGGAGCATGAACAAGCAACACAGCCGAAAACAATAGACAAGAAACATGGGACTTAAATATAGAAAGAAAAAACAATATGCCATCAATGAGGCATCAGTTTAAGGATACAGGAGGTTGCAGAGACGTCTCTCTAACCCCCTGGGAGTGCCCTAAAGTTGCGTCCAACCGAGCCTAACCTCCCAACCCAGAGTGTGCACACCAACCTGTTAGCACTCTGGACGACCCGACAACTGGCGCGGAGGAACGTCTCTGGGAGGCCTTCCCCTAGTTGCGTCACTGGCTGAGAACACCTTTTCCTGGGGTCTCACTTGTCCCACTGATATACAACTTGGTCAAATCTCGGTGGAACCTCCAAAATGTACATGAACCGGACAAGAACAACCCAGAATCTGGTAAAAAGCAAAAGTTTATTGGAAAGGGATAGGAAAGAAAGAGGAGACCTGCGCAGGCCCCAGTTCTCTGAGCAGAGAATGGCCCCGTTTGCTTACAGACTTAGGTTTTTATGGGGCGGGGTAAACACTGGGGCTCTGCAGCTATGCAAGCAAGCAGGAACAGAAGCAGAACTTGGGGTTAGTTTGAACATTCTTGGAATTTTTCCGGGATCAGGGTGGGCCGGCTGTTAATCCCCGATAAATGACGGGCAGGGGAGGCTTCCGGGAATTTCCACAGCTTGGTTACAAAATAGAAGCTGCTACAGAATGGTTTCACTTACGCTATCACAGTGCTGCCAGCACCTGCCAATTAGCATCCTGGACTTCCTGGTGGAGGGGGCGGATGATTAATGGCTGCCTTTCTCCAGCAGCCCCCCACGTGGGGTCTGATCACCCCCCTCCTGTGAGTCCTCCCAGGATGCCTTGCCTGATGTCCCTCCCCCAGCAGGGAGCTCTACGCTAACCCCAGGGCCTCCTGAGGCCTGGGGTTGAGGAGGAAGCAAGGGGGAGGACTCCTGGACTTACCGGAAAGGATATCTGTGTCATGTTGGTGGGAGGGATTGAACAGAGTGCTCCCCTCTACCCCTAAACTGCACCCCAACTTTCCTGAGTTGTCACTTCCCGCAAATGGACTGTTGCAGGCACTGCCCTCAACGCATGCAGCTGCACACGAACATAGCACACACCCCTCTTACCCATGTGTGTACATATGCTAACACGTACACAGCACACAGTGTGTACACACAGGTACCCACCACATGCTACACCCCACACACACGTGCACGCGCGAGTGCACCAGCGTGTTCTGCAAACCATGCTGCACCTGAACAGCCTGGGGTTGTTTGCATGGAAAGACCTCATGGGGCCCAACACAAGCCTTGTGAGAGAATGAGGTGGTCTTGAGGGGGTGCCAAGACAAAGAACATGGGCAGCAGCTCACTGACAGCAATGACTAAAGCCGCAGGGGGTGGGGAGGGTGAGCTGCAGGGATGGAAGGAACCCTGACACCAGGCCGTTCCAGGAACCTTCCCCACCAGACAACATGCCCTTCCAAATAGGGCGTCTCCGATATTCCTTCAGGCTGTCAGCATTTATGGGAGCAGTCAGTCTGGTCTTTCTGTCAAGAAGTGAATGCATAGGTAGATATGCAGATAAATAAACACTGCCATTGAGTGGATGCTGACTCAGTGACCCTGCAGGACAGGGTAGAGCTGCCCCTGTGGGTGTCCCAGGATGTCAGGCTTATGAGAACAGACAGTCTGGTCTTTCTCCTGAGGAGTTAATGGATATGTGGCTAAACTAACTGCTATCGGATGCTGACTCACAGTGACCCTGCAGGACAAGGCAGAGCTGCCCCTGTGGGTGTCCCAGACTGTCAGTCTTTACCGGAACAGTCTGGTCTTTCTCCTGTGTAGCAGCTGGTGGGTTTGAACTGCTACCAGGAAGCTCAGCAGTTCATACCCACCAGTTTCTCTGAGGGAAAAAGACAGGCTGTTTGCTCCCACAAACACTGATGGCCTGGGAAGCCCCAGGGGCAGCTCTGCAGGGTCACTGTGAATCAGAATTGACTTGATGACACTTTTGTTTGGGGGTGGGGGTTTCTTTGGTCAAAAAGGCCCTTCTACTTCAGAAGGAGAAGTAAAGATTGCAGGCCAGATTGTGAGCTGGGCTCTGCTGCTGGCAAGGCCCCCCACACTTTGGCCTTCTCTACTCTTTCAGTGACATTTTTGACAGTGTTAGTGACCAAACAAGAGAACCCAGGCCATAGAAAAGAATTATCCAAAGTGAGAAGAATATTTGGCCAAGAACTAAAACCCCTTGCTATAGTTTATTGTGCCAGCCTGGCCGATAAACACAAGTAGGATTAACTGAAGGGCAGAGGGATAAATGGCTCAGTGAGCCTCACCTTGGTTGTTCTGTGCCTCAGTTTAAAGAGGTACACTACTTGTGGGATGCCTAGCCTGTGGACTGTGTCGCTGTAAGTTGAGGTCCCTTTAAGCCCACACAATTGGAATGTTCATCTCTGGACCTGGGGACTGACAGTTGATGACAGTTGGGGACCGGCCTTGCTGTTTGCTGCCTGGATATATGTAGCCCAGCTCTCTCTACAGAATGGGACTGGCAACTGGCAACTCTCAAGCCTTGAAGGACTGCTAGTGTCTCACTGCTATATAATTTAACTGTTAATTTCTTGTATTATCTATCTTTATATAATTTAACGGTTCATTTCTTGAATTATATATATATCTTTATAAATATATTTATATATAATTACTAGCAATCTGGTTTTTCTCTCTAGAGGACCCTGTCCAATACACCCCTGATTCTAAAAGATGGTGTGGCATAGTTGGCCACTCATCATGCTATGAACATGAAAGGCAGCAGTTGAAGCCCACCGGCCACTCTACAGGAGAAAGATGAGGCTGTCTGCTCTCGTAAAGATTGACGGCCCCAAGCACCCTGTGCAGGATCCCTGTGTGTGAGAACCGGCCTAGTGGCAGTGGGTTTGTTCATGGACAGAAAGAGTTCCTGTGATCTTTGGGTTTCTGAAGCCCGGGCCTGTGAGGTCAGAAAGTAGCTCAACACCTGCTTGGAAAGTGGCCACAGGCCTTGAGGCAAAAGCTGGGAAAGAAAGTTGGAAACGTGACAAGCATCCAAGTGTACCTTGTAGGGAAGGACAATTGTGGGTGGGTGGGTGGGTGAATGGGACAAAACCAAGGTGGAGAACAAGCAGCTTTGACATTCAGTCCACACTGGAGGGAGCAGCACAGTGGGCACCCCTGGCCCTGAGCTAATTGGGCAAAGGAAGGGGAAGAGTCAAGGGACCCTGTTTGAAGTGACCAGGTGAGAGATGAGACGTGTAGAAAGCCCTAGAGGCGGTTATGAGCACTTCCCACAGTATGGGCCTGGAGTGGGCCCTTTACACATGTGTTATACCCACACCATCCGTGTTCTCACGCCACGTAAGACGTGCTATGAGGACGAGAAGCCACTCTGGGAGCTCACAGCAGGAGCATGGGGTGGGGTCCAGTATGCATGTATTACACCTGCACACGTGCTCTGACCCCCATGAAGGGGCGGATGTGAGGACGAGAAACCACTTATGGGAGCAAGGTCACAGCGTGCATGGAGGCAGCGCTCTCCCAGCCCCACTTGGGTCCTGAAGCCACATGAAAGAAACACCCCAGGGGCCCTCAGCACTTGAGGAGACTGTGGACACCAACACAGTTCCTATACCATCGGTCCTTTCCACCTTTGTCACCATCCACAGGGCAGCCACGTTACGTCCTGTCGACACTTGGTGAGATCAGAATAGAAGCATCCAGTCCTTGGGGAGCCTGCTGGGCTTCGGGGGGTGGGGCATGGCAGAGAGCATCCTTGCCCTGGAATTGTAGTGTGTGTGGATTTTGACGTTTTCTCAGCAGGATTCCAAGGCCCTCAGACCTTTCCAGGCAGCCTGGTGCGCATGCACATCCCGTGGGTCTGCAGGCCCTCAGAACTGTCCACACGCTCTGTGGTGCCCTGCAAGCCCCCCAGACAGAGGTAGCCACGGTATACCAAGCATCATACCTGTCGACCCCAGGGGACCCAACCCCACACCTGTGGACCATCCTCCCAAAGATTCACTTAAGGTACTGACCGTTCACATATGGAACCATCTGCCAGGGAGGCCAAAGGAAGCTGATCCAGGCCCATGTGGACCCCACAGCAAGCACCCGCCTATCCTCCTCACAGGCATGTCCCAAGGACAGTAGTCCTATTCGTGGGATTGTGAGCTGGGCATGTGCCCAGGGATATCACAGAAGGGTCCGGTGGCCAGGTGTCAGCCCACCCTGGACATCAGCAGGCCAGGAGCTTGTCGTTGAGCTGTGTGACGTTACTGACAAAACTCGGGGGGCTGCCACTCTTCATGGTCTCTAGGTATCAGATGAATTCCCTGCTCTGGCTGGTCGCAGCTCTGGGTGTCTGCTCACTGGGTCATCGTAAGACATCACCACCTGGCCTTTTTAAAAAGAAAGAGATTTGATTTAAATGAGTCTAAATCAGCCACAGACAATGGAACAATGTGCTGTGACCTCATTGAGCCTTGCTTATTTTTAAACCGAAGGGGGGGGGGGAGGGGATGTTCCTAATGGAATCATAGGCAGTGGGAGGATTAACTGAATAAACATCATCGTCTTTAAAGAGACAGATGCTTGATGGAAAGCCTCCGTAGTTAACCTTTATCATTCCTTTTCTTTAGTGATATGTCTAGAGAGAACACACTCAGCACATTTTAAATGGGAAGAACTTAAGAAAACAGTCAAACCTCAAGTTACAAGACAGAGAGTTTCCATGGGTAAAGATATTGAAGGATGCAGGATGCATCAAAAAGATGGAAAGATAACAGTCACTGTATGGTAAAGAACTAGTAGACATTTAATCATTTCCAGAGGTGGCATATGAGCAAGTGACAATGGCACTGAAGGAAGAAGTCCAAGCTGCACTGAAAGCATTAGCCAAAACTAGGCTCCAGGAATCGGTGGGATATATCAACTGAAATGTTTCAAGAAGCTGATAAAGCACTGGAAGTATTCACTCATCTATTTAGGAAATCTGGAAGACATCTGCTTGGCTAACTGACTGGAAGAGATAGCATTTGTACCCATACCAAAGAAAAGTGACCCGACGGAATGTGCAAGTTATAGAAAAAACATTGATATCACATGCCAATAAATTTTTGTTGGCGATCATCCAACAATGGTTGCAGCGGTACATTGAGAAGGAGCTGCTAGAGGTTTAGGCCAGACTCATATGAGGATGTGGAACAAGGGATATCATTGCTGATGTCAGATGAATCTTGGATGAAAGCAGAGGATACCAGAAAGATGTTTACTTGTGTTTCATCAACTATGCCGAGGAATTCAACTGTGTGGGCCATTACACACTCTGGGTAGCCTTCAGAACAATGGGAATTCCAGAACACTTCATTGTGCTCATGTAGAACCTGCAGATGGATCAAAAGGTAGTTGTGTAAACAGAACAAGGGAATACTGCATGGTTTAACATCAGGAAAGGTTTGCATCAGGGTTGTATCACTTCACCATACTAATCTGTATCCTGAGCAAGTAATCAGAAAAACTGGGTTATAGGCAGAAGATTACAGCCTCAGGATTGGAGGAAGGCTTACTAACAACCGTCAATATGCAGAGGACACAACCTTGCTTGATGAAAGTGAGGAAGGCTGGAGACACTTGCTAATGAATATCAAGGATTTTAGCCTTCAAGAAGACCAAAATTCCAACAGGTGACATGATAAATCGAGAAAAGGTCGAAGTTGTCAAAGATTTTGTCTGACTTGGATCCACAATCTGCTCATGACAGCAGAAGTCAAGAGATCAAAAGATGTCATTGCATTAGGCAAATCTGCTGTGCAAGACCCATTTAAAGTATGGAAAAGCGAGGCTATTACTTTGAGGACTAAAATGTGCCAGACCCAAACCATGGTATCTTCATTTGCCCCATATGGATGTGAAAGTTGAGCATTGAATAAGAAAGAGCAAAGAAAAATAGTGAAGAGTCTTCAAAGTACTGTGGACTGCTAAAAAGCAACAACAAAGAAATCTGTCTTAGAAGAAGTACAGCCAGAATGCTCCTTAGAGGCGAGATAGAGACTTTGTCTCACATACGTTGGACATGTGGTCAGGAGAGACCAGTCCTTGGAGAAGCACATCTGCTCGGTAAGGCATAGGGGCAGTGACAAAGGAAGACCCTCGCCAAGACGGGTCGACACAGGGACTGCAACAAGGGGCTCAAATGAGAACAATTGTGGGACTGATGCAGAGCCGGCAGTGTTTCGTTTTCTTGTACGGAGGGTCGCTATGAGTTGGAAATGACATGATGGCACCTCACAACAACATGAGACGTCTTCATTGCGTGACACATGGCAGCCTACGAGGGAAGAGAGAACAAACAGAAAGCAGTGTTTGTGGTGTCAAAGTCATTTTGAAACGAGTGGAAACTGTGTGAGCTGAATAAGAAGGCACTGACATGAGTTGAGACCAAGTCATGGAGGCTAAAGAGTCCCTAGGTGGTAAAAATGGTTAAGATGTTTGACTGCTAATAGAGCGTTGGAGGCTTGAGTCTTCCCAGAGGCACTTCGAGGAGCCTCAGAGAAACACCCGGTCATCTACTTTAGAAAAGAGCCACTGAAAACCCTGTGGAGCAGTTTGACGTTAAGACACATGAAGGCAACGGGACAGCAACTAGTTGTAATAGGTGGAAGGGAAACTCCAAAACCCTTTTGGGTGATTCCCAGCTCTTCATGATCCATTCTGTTTCTAGAAGCAGACTGGTTAGATGCATCCTTATTTAACAGTTATTATCACCCACGACCTTGAGCACTAAAGACCCTTTGGACTAAACAGTGCTTTCTTTAGAGTGCAGATTTAGCAGCATCGTGGCCTCTCCTCACTAGATGCCAGGAATACCTCATCCCCTCCTTCAAGTGTGAAAACCAAGAATGTTTCCACATAGGACCAACCATCTCCTGGTGGGGAGGGGGAGGTGCAAAATGGCCCCTGATTGAGAACCATGGCTTTTCAACTTCTTTATGGGTCCCCAAGGCACTACTATCTCTTTCAGGTAATATTCAAGGGTAAGTCACTTGTCTAACTACTAACAGATCTGTCTCGTGCCGACTGGCCTTGTAAGCCCTTTTGGTAGCCAGGCGGGAAGGCTTCTCAAAGCAAGCTACATCACCCCATTTCTAAGTGTTGGGGTTGCTTGGATTATTTTCTGAGATCATCTGAATTTTGTCCAGGGGAACATGCCTTTTTTAAGTGAGTATTTCATAGAAATGATGATCGTTGAATTTTGTTTGGGGAATCTTTACACAGAGCTAGGAGAAAGCCAGGCACAGTTGGATCAAATATTAGAACATAATCTGTAGGGCATCCTTCTAAGAGTACTGTAAGATTATTGTAATACAAACTTAGCCACAAAAGGGGACTGGGAGGACCATGGCTAGGGGAGGTGAAATGCCAAGTGATGTCTTAAGAAAGCCAAACTTTCCTCCACTTAATGTCATGATAACTCAGACGTGATATTCATGCCATTATTGGCAGCATGCATACAATTTAAATATTTTAAATCCCGTTGTACAACTGGATCTACAACACTGACCTTCAAGGGCCCCATTCACAAGGGATGAAGAGAGGGATCTACTACTTCATGCAAGGGCTTCCCAGCAGACAGACTGGTTTCCCTCACATTGTCAGACAGGCCACCAAACAGAGAGGGCTGGGGAACCGTTCCCAACATGACCGGCTCGGGAAGGAGAAGAGTTGGGAACAGCCACCCTTTCAAAGCAGAGAGAGCTCTGGCTCTTCCCTTCTTTCTTTTTGCAAAAAAAAAAAAAGATAAACCACCTTTTAGTTCCAGGAGAGATTGAACTCTCCATTAAGATTGGCTTGCCTGGCATTTTGTTGAGGTTCCGTTCCTTTTGTTGGGATTCCAGGACACAGGGAGAGGAATCCGGGACAATGCGGTTCCAAGCCAAGATGAGAAAAATAATGAATTCTTTCCAAGGATTCCTCCTATTGTCTCCTGGAGGATAAATATTTATGCAGAAAGTTCAAGTGAATTCATTCACAACGGTCAACGCTTTAAGACTGAGCCTTTGAGAGAGTCCATGTAAAACAATGCTTAAATGAAGACTGATCTAATTAGGCTTCCAGAGAAAACCAAGAAACCTCAATATAATTTCCTATCTGCTGTTGTGAGTTCTGGAGTTTCCTCCTGGTAAACAGTGAATGCCACCATCAATCCACGGCGCAGGCAGGCAGGCCGGCCAGACCAAAGAGATCTTTCCCTGCACGGCAGATGGTCAGCCTTGATGGGAGAGCCAGAGTGCCAATCCTGAGATTCCAGGCTTTTTCCTGTAACTAGTGGTCTGGGGAGGAGCTCAAATGACATACAGTTCATGGCTAAAGGCTATTACATAAAGGTAGCACATTCAGTGAGTTTTCCAGTCAACAGTTCACACACACACACACACACACTTTGTTTTGTGACACTGACTACAGCCCTCAGCCCTCGTGACAGTAGCACCCTCTTCCCCCAGCCTCTGAGTGTTTCCCTTCGGCTCTTGCTTCCCCATTGTTGCTTGGGGCTGGCCAGAGACTCTCTGACATGTTCCGCTCACAGCCCATCACATTGTGAGTGAATGACACTGGGGCACGGTGGGTAACAGCTCAGCCACCCTATTGTCAGAGAGATCCAACTCCTGGCAGCCCTCTGGGCAGCCTAGACCTCTCCAGCACATGTCCGAGGCTGCAGTCTGGTGGGTGGGTTCACGCAGCCCCCTCTGTTTTTCACAGCCAGGCTTTCAGTCCTGTGCCATCAGGGCTCCTTGATGAAAACCTGTGAATGGTGCACGGCGTGTTGTAGATGTACACACAGTCCTGACATCCACGGGAGTGTCCTGAGGGCGTCGCAGAGTCAGATGAGAGCTGGAAGCTCCCAGAAGCCTAATGTCGCAGCTGACCACTGACCCACGGCTTCCCTGGGTCATCATGTGATGTGGGGCCAGGAGGCACTAGTGTCCACCTGGCAGAGGCTAGGAGACCCAGACCCAGGGCAGAGCCATCCCCTGCACTGAGGGTGGAGTATAGTCTGTTACGGGGATATGCTGTATGATGAGCCAGGGGCAGTCGGGAGACAGGAAGGGCCTGACAGTGGTCCGTATGGTCAGGTCACCATGAAACCAAACTCTGCCATGGAGTTGAGGCTGACTTATAGTGACCCTGCAGGACAGGGTAGAACTGACCCCCGTGGGTTGCAGAGATTGTGACTCTGCCTAGTCTTTCAATGGTGGAGTGACAAGTGGTTTGGAGCTGCTGACTTGTTGGTAGAGAGGAGCCCTGGTAGCATAGTGGTTACATGTTGGACTTCAGTGCACAAGGTCTGCAGTTCGAAGCCACCAGCCACCCTATGGGAGAGAGGTGGAGCTTTTTGCCCAGTGTGCAACCACTGCACAGTCAGGACTCCTAGGTCCCCACAGTGTCAGAGAAATGAGGGACATATGGCTGGCTGGCTTAGCCTGTTGCCTTTGGGGATTGAAAGGAGGTGTCATCAGGCCACACATACCCTGCCTCTCTGGAGTGTTCTTGGCTCTTGGGGACATGAGACTCAACAGGCTGGTTTGAAGACTGACCCTGTGGTGCTCTGAGTGTGTGGTCTGTGCCCCCCACTGCCCTCAGTGTTACTGCAGAGGCCCCCAGCCTGAGTTGGGATGCAGAGGTTTCTGATGCTGCTGGAGGAGAGTGAGAGCAGGTCCAACTGGCCACCCCCGGCTGAGCTGGTGGCCCTGGCTGGAAGGCTGTGCCGGGATCTGGAGGATGACCTGGACCAGGTGGAGCCCCTGGTGGAGGCTGTGCTGAGGAGCCCGCTCCTCTTGTACCTGCTAGAAAGCGAGGCTGTAGTCCTGGTGTGCGTGCTCGTCTTGGACCAGCAGGAGCTGCACACAAGTAGTTCAGATGATTTTTGCACTTATTTCTTTCCAAAGTAAAATTCACAAATGGCAGGGAGTAAGTAAGAGGATGCACGAAGAGTGAGGCTGAAAGGAAACTGCGGTGGCCCCTCTTCCAAGGTCCACGTGACATCCTCTGACATCCCTGTACGGCCCCTCTGCCCCTCTGTGAGGGGAATAGCAGGGCTCGAGGGTCTATCTCAGTCACCCACACAGCTTTCATACCACCACGGAGCGTTTGAGGGGGCTTCAGACATTTAAGGGAAAATGGAGGTCCCCACTAACTCTTCAAGGCTCCTGCTTGTGTTAAGATACAGGTTTTGTGCCTCAAATGCAGCAGTAGTTTATGACCTCCCACCTTGTAGAGAGGACGTGGAACACCGCGTGTTCGCCCAGTCATCAGGATCTCGACTTTTCTGTGCTTACTTAGATTTTTGTCCTCCAGCTTCCTGTTCTCTTGGCTTTCTTGATGCCTTTTAGTTTCTGGCCCTGTCTGTGTCTGTCACACTTGACTCTGACTGTCAACTTGGGCGTCCCAGTTCAGTCACTACTGCTTTGAGACGCCCTCTCGAGGCCAGGCTGGAGCCGTGCATGGAGAACTGGGGCATTGCCCTGGGATTTGGGCCTCTGTGCCCTGGGTTTCACACCTGCTCATTCCCTTCCTGAGGCCCTCAGGAAGCAACTGTCTTTAATCAGTGTTGTGAGAGAGGAGCCAAGAAGGTAGATCTCCGAGTTCTTGGGGGTTTGGTGGATGTCCCACTCTGCCCCCACGCTGATGGGCAGTGTGCCCGGTGGAACTGCAGTTGGAAACCGTTTCCCTCAGAAATCTGAAGCTTCCGTGTGGTTGTGTAGCAGTCGTCACTTTCAAGAAGTGGGGCCTCCTTCTGATGCTCATTTTTCTGTGTGTAGCCTGTTTTCCCTTGCTGGGAGCTTTTAGGGTTTTGATATTTTGGGGTTTATTTTGGAATTCAGAAATTCCATAGTGATGGCCTTGGCCATAGGTCTCACAAATTACCCTTCAGATTTTCAGTGTAAAGTACCTTGGTCTTTAAACTCTGGGAATTTGGGGGTTACATTCTTTTGACAAAAGTATTTGACAGTTTCTTCCATCCTGGTTCTCTGTCTTCTCTTCATAGAACATGCTATTTGGGTGTCGGAACTCTATGAACAAGCTCCCCAATATCCTATCTTTTTCCTGATTTTTTTGGTCTTTTTATAGTGTGTGTACTTTTGGGATATCTCTTAAATTCTCTCTTTCAACAATCCTATTGAAGGTTTTATCTTGACAGTTGTAGTTTAAGTTCCAAGAACTCTTTTTTGGTTAGCGAATTTTCCTTCTTATACATCATGTCTTTCAGTAAAGACAGCACAGAGCCACTGTGCTAAAAAGAACTGGTTGATGTTTAATCCTCAGATCAAGAACTGGCATTGCTGGGGAAGAAGTCTAAGCAGCTCTGAAGGTGTTGTCATAAACCAGGCTCCAGGAGGGTTTGGAACGCCAGCAGAGATGCTTCCACAAACGGATGCAACGCTGGAAGGACTGACTGGTCTGTGCCAAGAAATGTGGAAAACAGCTACCTACCCATTTGGCCATCCACTAGAAGGGAGCTGTACATATATCTGCTCCAAAAAGGGTATTCTAGTAGAATCTTCAAATTATTGAAAAACATTATTCTATTTTATTTATTTTTTATTAGTTGGGATCTAGTGCAGATGTGTATTTCATATCATTCCACATTTCAATCATGGCGAGCAGAACTGTAGAATTGCTACCACAGACAGTTCCCAACCAATCTTTCTATACTAACTCCTTGACATCTTTTTTACCCCTGACCATCACTGTATCCCCGTCCCCACAGACCCCTAATTCTACTTGCTGTCCCTATAGGTCCATCTATCCTGGGTTTCATGGAAGAACATTACTAATAGCCCATGAAAATAAAAGTATGCTGGTTGTAATAAAAAAAAAACAGTTGTAGTGGTACTGAAAGGGAACTGCCTGACCTTCAAATTGGATTTATAAAAGGGTACAAAACAAGGGATATCATAAATGATGTCAGATGGATCTTGGGTGCAGGCAAGAATACCAGAAAGATGTCTACCTGTTTTTTATTGACTATACAAAGGCATTTATCTTTGTGGGTCATAATAGATTATGGATAACACTGCCAAGAATGGGAATTCCAGAACATACCATTGTGCTCATTTGGGAACTCCTCATAGACCAAGAGGCAGTCAGCCAGTCTCATAGTTTACCGTCACATGGCTTACAGTCAGGGGAGGTGCTCGCTAAGGCGGTGTCCCTGCACATATTCACTCTGCACGTGAACAGATCATCTGAGAAGAGGGACTCTGTGAAGGAGAATGCAGCGTCGGGATTAGAGGGTGATTCATCAATAACCTGCAGCATGCAGGTGGCACAGCCGTGGCTGCATGTGGAAAGTCACAAGGACATGGAGCGCTGACTGAAGAAGATAAAGACTGCAGTATTCACTCAGGATGGGTTGCATCTCAAAAAATCTTCATAACTGGACACCTTTCAACAGCAACATGATTAACAGAGAAAATGTGAAACTGAAGGATTTCAGCTTGCTGGTATTCACAGTTCCCTCTCATGGAAGCAGAAGTCAAGAAAGCAGATGATGGATTGCATGGGCAAACCTGCTGCCAAATACCTCTTTAAAATCAAAGATGTTATTTTGAGGACTGATGTGCACCCGACCCAATTCATGGTATTTTCTATTGCTTTACATGAAGACAAAAGAAAAAAAGAATCGGTGCCTTTGGATTGCAGTATTGACATGTCATACCAACTGCATGGGCTGTCAGAAGTTTAAACAAGAGGAAAAAGTATATCCAGAAAGCTCCTTGGAAGAGGGAATGGTGGTATTCCATCTTATATACTTTGAATGTCACATCAGAAGGGGCCAGTTTCTGATGAAGGACGTTATGCCCGGTAAAGAAGAGGGCCATCTAAAAAGAAGAGTCCATCAACAAAATGGACTGAGTGACATATTGGCCTTTGCAGTGGGCTGAGACACAGCCAGAGGTGTAAGGAAGGCACAGGACTGGGCATGGTTTCCTTCTGCTGTGTGGAGGTGATTTGACCAGTACCCCCTGCTTTTCCTTGATGCTCCCCTTTCTCAGGGCTCCTGGTGCATGACACCTTGCCTTGTGCCCCGCACCATCATCTAGGGGGCTCCGTTGGCTTCCCAACGCTGCAGGCCTGGGGTTGCTTCACCCGTTTGTCCTGTTTCAGTTGCCCCCCTTTGCTGGGTTGGTTCATGGCCTTTTGATATTCTCCGTCTCAGAGGGAGAAGTATAGCACTGTGCTACCGTTGCTGAGACAGAGGTGGTCTGATTGGCACTTAAGCCTTATGTCCTGCACTGGAGAGGTCCCCAGGGGAGAGAGAATGGGAGAAAGCAGATGTGCCCTCATAAACCAGCCTGAGCATGTGATCTTGGTCAGGAGGTTCAAGAAGGCCAGTTAGCCTGTTGTTTGGTTGCTTGAACATAGATGTTACTGTTTCGATTCAGAGGCTTCTGCAGGCAGTGAGCCTGACTCAGCGTGGCGAGCCTCAATGTGGAGCCGCTGCCTCACATTCCCTGCTCCTTCCCTGTGTAATCTGTGAACCCTATTTCCCCAGGATTCACTGACATGCCCCGTGGGAGCCCCCAGACCATGTGTCGAGGAAGGCCCAGGTACCAGAGGTGGACACGTGGAGCTACAGGCGGGGAGCTTCCTGGTGACAGCCTGCATTGCCACCTCTGGAGTTCATGCTTCCCCAAAGGTAGTCTCACGGAACCCCATGGTCAGAGTCTGTCCTTCCCCAAAGAGTGTCCCGAAAAACCCCATGCTCAGAGTTTATTCTTCCCTAAAGATCGGTGTCCATCCTTCCCCAAAGCTGGTGCCACAGAACCCCACGGTGGGAGTTCATCCTTCCCCAAAGTTAATCCTGCAGAGCCCCGTGTCTGAGTTCATCCTTCTGCAAAGGTGGTCCCATACAACCCCAGAGTCTGGGATATCCTTCCCACCAATGACCCTGGAAAGTGAAGGGGACAAAGGCCCAGTAGGAGGGGGTCCAGCCTTCTCTTCACTCCTCAGAGCACACAGATTCGACATTTCTGAAAGTTAACAGCGTTTATCCCAGGTTGCTTCTACAAAGAGTTTGGCTTTCTGGTAAACAGGAAAGGCACCCACAAACACCCGGGCTTATGTGGGTACCATCCCTGGCCTGTGTCTGGGTAGAGCTTGGCCTCACTTGCCCATGAGGCTGCCCAGGTTCCCAGCAGCCTCTTCCTGGTGTTTTCCTGTCTCCACACAGGTTGTGGCGTTCTGAGCAGCAGCATCCTGGTTCTGCATTTCAGACTGTGGTTTTGAAAGGACTGCAGCGGGTTGCAGGCAGCCTGGGAGAGGTTTTCCTGTTGATGGAGGTTGGGTTTGATGTGCACCTTCCTCATGGCATTTCCTGAGGGACCCTGGCTGCACAATGAACTTCTCTGCTGGTCAGAGGTTCAAACCCACCAGCTGCTCCCCAGGAGAGAGATGTGGCAGTCTGCTGCCATAAATATGTTCAGAAACCCTAATTGTGGCACTTCTCTGTGTGACATAGTCATTTGGGTCAAAATAGACCCAGTGGCCACATTTGTAAAAATACTATTTCATAGGGGCTTGAGCCAACTTCTCTGGCAGCTCTGGGTTTCTGCACAGGAGAGGGAAGTACTCAGTCCCTGATGAAATCACTCTAACGGAGGGAAAGTTCTCGGTCCCTGGTTACTCCCTTTGTAGACACAGCTCTGCCAGAGGGTTTTTCACAGTGTGGTCCTTCCAGCAGTGAAATTTCTTGAGCCCCCAAAGCGAATGCCCCAGGGCACTTGTGTGAGGAATGTGCTCACCCCTGCTGTGCCTCTGCTCAGATGCACGCTGCTCAGAGGTGGGATGAGCGCCATCAGAGGTGCCTTCAACATTTTGGTGGCCTTTTCTGTTCTTCGGAGGCTGACCGGCAAATCCAATAGGGCACCTCCCAGTTGTTCCTGTACCTGAGCCAGGGGAGGCAGCGCATCCCTTCTATATTGGGTGCAGGGACCGAGAGCCAGATGGGATTTGTCCTCGGTGTGTGGAGACCACAAGTCCACTATGCAGACTGCAGGTGGTCTGCCTTGTGGGGCACACAGACCGTGCCTTGTCCTCTGGTCCACGTGGAGTGTCCGCTCGTCAGCTCTCTAGGTCTTCAGGGGTGTATTCAAGTTCAGCTAAGTCAAATTTTCAGTTGGGGTCCAGAGTTGAGGCTTGTGAGCTGGAGGGTCTCTGCTGCTACTTGAGTAGCGAGCTTCAGGCAGAGGCAGGCAGTAGCCACCGCATTGGCCCAGTGGTTGCCTAGGACCTGGGGTGTCTTGGCATTTGGGAACTCGGGTGATGTGCCTTTTCTTTCTGTTTTTCTTCCTTGGAAATGCCTGTCCAGGTCTTGGAACAGTAACACAAACTCCCTGGGGCTGGGACCGGCATCGGCCCCACTCCAGCTGCAGGGTCTGTGTGTCACAGGTAGGAAGGGGGGCTTGGACGAACCCCCACATGTGTTGCCACAGAAGTCGGGCCTCTGCCTGCTGCTGAAGTCAAGCCAAAAGGTCTGCTCCAGTGCAGGCTTTGGTGAGAAGAGAGCGTTTTACTGGGAGCAGACTAGCACAGGACACAGAGGGATTCTTCTAACTGCCTTCCTGACTGTAGACAGGAGGGGCTTTGAGTCACTGGGGAGGGAGTGTGAAGAACGTTGAAGTGGGCTTGGGGGTAGGGTGAGGGTCTGGGAAGGGAGCTTGGTGAAAGTGGGGTTCGATTTAGGGTCTGGAAAGGGAGCTTGGAGAATGTTGAAGTGGGGTTTGTGCATTGGTCAGTCAGTGTCATGCATTCTGTACTGGTGGTCATCCTGGGCAGTGGTCCTCATGTCCAGGCTGTGAGACCACCAAGACAACACAGTGTAGCGGTTTTTCTCATTTCTCTCTCACTCAGGATCATCAGTTTTAGTCTAGTTTTTCTTAAGCATTCTTATTTTTGTTTGAAAATAAAAAACTAATGATCTATTTAAAAAATTTTTTTAAAAAAAAGAGTACCTGATGCAAGGGGCTTAAGTGGAGAGCAAATGCCTTGAGAATGATTGGGGCAGGGAATGTATGAATGTGCTTTATACAATTGATGTATGTATATGTATGGATTGTGGTAAGAGTTATATGAGTCCCTAATGTAAAAGAAGAAAAGAAAAAAATGATTAGGGCAAAGACTGTACAGATGTGCTTTATACAATTGATGTATGTATATGAATGAACTGTGAAAAGAATTGTATGAGCCCCAATAAGTTGTTAAAATAAATTTAAAAAAAATTTTTTTAATCATTTAATTGGGGGCTCATACAACTCATCACAATCCATTCATACATCAATTGTGTAAAGCACATTTCTACATTCATTGCCCTCATCATTCTCAAAACATTTGCTCTCCACTTAAGCCCCTGGCATCAGTTCCTCATTTTCCCCCTCCCTCATGAACCCTTGGTAATTTATAAAATATTATTTTTATCATATCTTACACTTGCCAACATCTCTCTTCACCCATTTTTTTGTTGTCCGTCTCCCAGTGATGAGGTTATATGTAGATCCCTGTAATCAGTTCCCCCTTTACACCCTACCTTCCCTCCACTATTTAAATTTCCATTGCTAAAAGAAAACTTGGATGAAGCATATGGAAATAATAAAATTATGTAAATTTAAGTTTATAATAAAACTAATCTCCAAACCCACTCTTTGCCATCTCACTGAGTGTGTGGATGCTACTCCCAGCCTCTCTGGACAGTTGAGAAAAAGCCTGTCCTGACATCCTGCCTGTCTGTTTTTCAGACCAGAGTCGGCGCAGGCTGTGTCCTCCTTCCCCGGAGTCACGTCTGCTGTGGAGCTGAGCCCACCCCTTCTCACCGGCCAGGTGAGACCTCTCCCAGGCCCTGCGTGACCTCTCCTGCAGTCCCAGTGCCTGGCCCAGAGGAGAAACTCTGCTCCTGCCTGTGCATAGAGCCCCTGAGGTGCAGAGGGACATAGTACTTGGTGGTAGTGAGGGCTTGCAGGTGGAAGTGGAGGAGGGGTTTTTGAGGAGAGGAGGAAGTGCACTGTGTGGGAGCCACTGGGCTCAGGAAGCTGGTGGAGTCTGGCGGGCCAGGACATACTCTGGGCTGGAAAGTCAGGACTCTGAGGACAGCTGGAGGCAGAGGAAGGTGCTGTGCTTGGTTACAGGTGCAGCGGCCTGCTGGCCAAGCCTCCAGTGATGCCGTCTGGGGGGTGAGATGCTCTGTGAATTCTCCGGCAGCAGTCTGGACTGAGCTTCTCTTGGGGAGATGGCTGGCACTTCAGGAGGAGCACATGTGCATCGTCTGGATGTTGAAGACAAGCTGGAGCTTCTGATCCACAGAAGAAGCAACTCCCAGACTCCTTGAGAAACGTAGTGATGTTCCTGCACACGGCTGTGTTAGAATGGATGGATTTTGGACTAGTTTGGTATTTTAGACTGTTCCTGAGGTCACAAGGTAAAGGCAATGTAGTTTCACTCAGGCAGGGACAGACCAGAGTCCACGCTTTGGACAAAATCTGATCAGTTCACACGGCACTGCCAGCCACCTTCCCACCTGCACTGTGGTGCAAGGCCAAACCTCCCCCAGTTCTCTTTGTGGTTGCCAACGCTCAACATTTGTGTGTT
Organism: Tenrec ecaudatus; assembly: GCF_050624435.1. Lineage (NCBI taxonomy): Eukaryota > Metazoa > Chordata > Mammalia > Afrosoricida > Tenrecidae > Tenrec > Tenrec ecaudatus. The sequence continues at coordinate 141,845,066 of NC_134541.1, read as the reverse complement.
TCGATTGCTTCTCCTCTGAGAAACCTAGAGGCAAACCCTTTGGTGATGGCCCAGGTAGAGTAGGATAAGGGGTTTCCACTTCCGGTTTAATTCATTGAGTTTATGATTAAAATGTTCACTAGCATTAAATGAAAATTTTTGAAAGCATTCATGATCTGAACTCTCCTCTTCATTTCCATCTCACCCCTATGTGCGTGCACAGCTTACCATCCAGCTATCCACGCTGCCATCCAGTCACCCCATCCCAGTTGTCAGGTGATGTTGAATGGGTTTGACCCCTGTCGACTTCATGTTCGACATTGCGAAACACGGCCTGCGCAGCACCGTCTTCACTGTTACTGGGTTTGAGCCCGTTGTGGCCTTCAGTGTGTCCGTCCATGTCCTTGAGGGACTTCCTCTTTTTCACTGGCCCTCTGCTTTACCGAACAGGATGTCTTTTCCAGGTACTTGTCTGATGATGTCATGTCCGACTGTGAGACAAAGATTCACCATCCTTGCTTCTGAGGAGCATTCTGGCAGTCCTGCTTCCAAGGCGACTGGTTTGCTGTTCAGCAGGTCTGTGGTCCTTTCAGCCTGATTCAGAGTCCCAATGTAGGGTTTCACAGACCAGATCTTTACAGAAGCAGGCAGCTGTACCCTTTACCTGCAGAGAAACAGGTGCCTTGGAACTACCAGCCTCCCAGTCAGCAGCACCCACTGGGGTCATTGTCAGAGCAAAGTCTCTTTGCATCCTTGGCTAGCACTTCATGAGTTGGGTGTGTACTCAGGTACCTGTATGCTTCTGAGGTGCTCACAGATTGGGTTCCAGAAAAACTTTAAGCCCTTGCTGATGGCACAGAACAAGCAGCCTCTCCACCTAAGGGGATGCTTTAGACTAAGGATGATTCCATATCCCATGTTTGGTACCAGCCTCCCTAAAACCACAGGAAAAATAATTATTCTTCAGTGAATAAAGTGATTGTTTTTTTCTGGAGTCAAGTGGTTAATGCCTGCCTCCTCCCAGCAAGTTTACTGCCCTGTGTGTAGATGTGTGAGTCCGCTGCTGTGCAGGGTTCCCTTCCTGAAGAAAGCTCCCAGTACCCTTCCAGAACCGATGAATGATCTGATCTCCTTGGAAGACCCTGATAGACAACATCTACTGGCCTGAACCAGTGGAAATTTACTCTTGCTGACCATTCAGTTGCTTGACTGTTTTTCTCCATATTTGATTTATGGCTTATGAGAGATTGGACAGTGTGTTAGGCAGGGTTCACAAGAGAAACAAAACCAGGACATTTGCGTTTGTTTTGTTTTTTTTAATAGGAAAGATCTTTATATACAAGGGCAATTGAATATTGAGAAAACATTCCAGCCCAGTGCAGATCACGTCCTTAAGTACGTTATTAGCCCATATGTCCAATAACAATCTATAAAGTCCTCTTTAGACTCACTAAACACATGCAATGACGCTGAATGCAGGAAAGTCACAGGCCAGTGGGTGTACAGTCTTGTGGATCCAGTGGTGGTGTAAGCATCTCAGTGCTGACAGGGGTCTCCACATGTTTTCTCCAGCTGCCAGAGCTCTGGCTACATCAGGGTAAGTCCATTTGGCTTTTCCTCTAGAATGTCTTGCAGGGAGTGAGCCAAAACCTTTGATTATATATAAAAAGATAGGTTTATACATCGAGAAGGAATATAACATTAACCGAGCAGTGTAGAAGACTTAGTTGAACTCACTTTCATGCAACCGTTAACATACTGGAAATCCTTCAACTGAACTGGGATGCCAGTCCAAGGTCAATGAAGCAGACATTGGGATCTTCCCTCAGGCAAGACAGGCCAAGTCTGCCTGAAGGCAGCAGACAGCAGGGTTAGTCAGCAATTGTCAGTAGCACGGGAGCTTAGGAAAGCCCCCTATACTGCCACAGGTTCCACCAGCCTGAAGCTCAAGCAATGTACACAGCAGCAGCCTGGCAAAGCAGGTCTCAAAGAAGCCTCAAGCTCTAGCCATACCATCCATGGGTTGGCTTGGCCCACGGGTAGTGCAGTCCAGGTTGGGGTAAAGCATAGTTCAAGCTGGTCCCATGACCAGGCAGGAAGAGAAAAGGGAAGGGGCCTAGGAAAGCCATTTCTCTCTTTGCCCGCTAATCAAGTTTCAACATGATCAAACTCTGCCCACGTGTTCTGATTGGCCTACTTGGCAAAATAGCCCTATCACAGAGAATGTGAGTCTTTCCTCTCAGAGCCTTGTGAGGCCTTCCTGGTGAGGTTATCTATCATCGACCTATCAGTCATCTGTCTTCAAACACATGCAATGATGCCAAATCAGGAAGAACACAGGCCAGTGGGTGGAAAGTCTTGTGGATCCAGTGGCAGTGGAAGAATCTCAGTGCTGATGTGGGCCTCCACATGACTTTTCCAGCTCCAGGGCTCTAGCATAGTACCATGTGTCTTGCCATCAGGAATACCAAGCAGAGTCTGTGTCCCTCCTCCAGCAGGCTATCTCTGTAGCACCTCCAAATGAGATCATTAAGCTGCAACCTGATTGGTAGGGTAAATTCCACCCCTTCACTCTCAGTAGTCTCAAGTTCACACCAGATTATGTAACTACCACAGGCACCATATGCATTGTATAGCAACCACATCTCTTGTAGGTTCGAACTTGAACATTCAGAAACAGCTCTGGTGGCCCTCTCAAAGATGGTGGCCAAACATTGAGCTTTGAATGCATGTCGGTCTCCACAGTCTTGTCACTAACCCAGCTACTGCACCACGCTCCTTGAAGGATCCATTATGTCTATCCAGAGACTCATGACAGGACTTCAGCCTCTAAACTTCCCATTTTAGTTACTGTTTAGGTTCACCCAAATTTTAAAAACTTGTGTATGTGCTGCTTTGATTTGTCTGCCATGACTGAACCAGTTGGAACCGATTCCAAGCTCTAATTTGAACTGTAATTCTTTTCATGAGTGGTTGAGCACTCAACTCTTTGTGCCACCCAGGAACTCCAGTTCCATATACTTCCTGTGTTAGGCCAGGTTGACTAGAGAAACAAAGCCAGAGACACTCATATATGTGTAAGAAGGAGCTTTAAATCCATAAGTGCTTATATATCAAAGACACATCCCAATCCAGTACAACTCAAGTCCAAAAGTCTGATACTAATCCATAAGTCCCTCTTCAGACTCATAAAGTCACATGCAATGATGCAGAATGCAAGGTCATAGGCCTGTGGATTCTAAGTCCCATGGATCCAATGGTGGTGGAAGCATCTGCAGGGCAGTGGTAGCAATCAGGGTCAGCTAGCAGGAAGGTGAAGGCAGAGAGGGAGGGAGATGCCCCAGAGAAGGCCACACCCACAAGGAAGCACCATCAGGCTGTAACCTGATTGAAAGGCTCAATTCCACCCCTACACATTTATATAGCTTCAACTTGGCATGAAATCATGTACCTAATATACTCCCTCGCCAACCTCAGAAACTCAGGTGTTTATGATATAAAAGTAAAAGAGAAGGGCTCAATAGAAAGTAGATGTTTAGAAATTTATGATGGCAGCATGTACAAATATGCTTGATGCAATATATATGTGGATTGTGGTAAAAGCCTTAAGAGCCCCCAGTAAAATTTTTAAAAGCCCCCAATAAAAAGATTTTTCATAAAAGTGAAAGAGAAATACAAATAGAACTATCAAAGACACTAAATAGAGAATGACAAATATAGCTAAATGGGAATCATAAACTACTACTGATCCCTTTGGGTGATATTGTTTCATAGACGAGAAATGTTATCATCGCCGCAGAGAGGTAGACATGAACTGCTTACTTACCCAGGTACAGGCAACAAGCTTTTGATCCTCCTTCCACAGAGTTGATAGATACATTTTTCCTGTATTATAGTTGTGTTTTATGTGAAGGTTTACACAGCAAGTTTGTTTTCCAATCAACAGTTCCTACACCGTTGTTGAGTGACCTTGGTCACACACTCTTGCAGTGAGGTAGCAGCTGCCTGTTAACTCCCTGGGCTCCCTATTTTCTTTTGTCCACTTTCCCAGTCTCCTCCTCTTGGGTTTTGGGAAAATGTTACCCTTTTAGTTTTATAGCGTGGATTGTCCCCCAGACCACATTTTTCACTGGGTTTGTGATGGGTTTTATAGTCTCAGGTAGCATTTGGTTGAAAGTTGACTTACAGAGGTGCCTTGGGTTTCAAGTTAGAAGTTGTACTCTCAGGGCAACAGTCTTCCAGGTTCCTCCAGTGTCTTTCGGTCCAGTAAGTCTGGTCTTTAACTTTTATTCTACATTCCCACCTATTTTAAACGGGTCCTCTGATTATGATCTTGGTTAGAGATCCTCGTTTATGATCTTGGTTGGCAGTTGGTATTGGGGTCCACTTAATTATTCTCTTCTTAGGTTTGAGGAGGCTGTGGTCCAAGGGTACTGTTATTCCTTGGGGCTAATTGCTTCCTTGAATCTTTGATTTTCGTTGTCCTCCTATGTTCCAGGATGGAAGGGTGCAATACTTGATTCATAGAAAAAGTAGCATATTCTTAAGAGAAATGGCCGTTATATCCATCATCATTTCCTAGACAAAGGACGTGACCAGGGTGAGTTGACAGAACCCCTGGATCCGCAATATGATGAATTTTTGCCACTTTTCATCTGGATTCCATGTGACCCGTTTAACATCGGAGCTGTGCTTAATGTGGCCCTGCTATCTGCGGGACAGAAGAGCTTATTATCTCTAGTTAATCACTCAAATGAAACACAATTGGCTGTTCAGTTTCACTCCCTCAGCTATGATGGATAGATTTGAACTGAGCAGCACTGGAAATTCTTTGACTGAACAGAGGGAGACTGCAGTGGGGAAGAGCTCCTCGGGACCCATGCAGTAGTCCCCAGGGACTTCCTGTGCAGAGGTGATGCCCCTGAGGAGCTGGCTCCATTTCTAGTGTGAATGGCCCAGGTCCTGGAGAGATGAGCTGCTCAGGGCTGGACAGCTGCGCCAGTTTACTCCAGAGGACTGGGGACTGAGGTGGTCTGCCCTGCCTGAGTGATTGCAACATCCCCAAAGAACTCGGGGGGGCAGTCAGAACTCACTTGTTCTCTTGACAATGTGTATTTACAGGAACTTTTTGGATGTCAGGGTCAAGGAAAGTGTGGCCCTAGCTTCAGAGCTCATGTCTGTGAGACATTCATGGAAAGAAGCCTTTGCTGGGAGGTTGGAAGTGTCCTCTGGCTGGGAATTCACAGAGTTTCCACATGGGAAAGCTGCCCAAGAGGAAGCTGAACTGGGTTGGCTTGATGGGCCAAGGTCAGAGCTTGTTGGGACAGAAGGCCCAAACGATTTGAGTTCCCTGAAGAAGACCTCTCTGACCGTCTTCCAGCCCAGTGAATCAATGGCCGTCCCCTCAGAAGGCTCATCTGGTGGCTGCTGAAGCAGTGGAGCCACATGGCGAATGGCTGTGGGGGTGGACGGCGGGGAAGCAGCACAGTCTTGGGTTCTGATCACTGCTCCTCAGGTTGCTGCCAATGGGCTTCACTGGGTGCTCTTTCCTGCACAGGAATAATAGCTTCTAGACATGTCTGCTGACAAAATTGACCCCTGTTAAGGGCTGTCCCTGGTGGCTGTAGGAGACAGAAGGCCACGCTGTGGCCAGGAGAAAACAACCTGGACAGTAGCCCTGGCTGGGGCAGGGACATCTGCAGTGCATGGTCACACCCTTTCCCAGGCTCTGTTACCCCTGCCCCTCCTCACCCCTTACATCATCCACAGCCTCCTGAACCCCCACCCCATACCCATCCCTCACCTTGATGGCAGCTGTCCTTATCCCACTGAGTTACTCCTCTCCATGCCCTTCTGTTAGCCACATGACGTGCCCTCCCTATGCCATACTGCTCCTCTCCCCATGCCCTTCTGTTAACCACATGACCTGCCCTCCCTATGCCATACTGCTCCTCTCCCCATGCCCTTCTGTAACTATATGACCTGCCCTCCCCATGCCATACTGCTCCTCTCCCCATGCCCTTCTGTTAACTGTATGACCTGCCCTCCCCATGCCATAATGCTCCTCTCCCCATGCCCTCTGTTAACCACATGACCTGCAGCTCCCCATGCCATAATGCTCCTCTCCCCATGCCCTTCTGTTAGCCACATGACGTGCCCTCCCTATGCCATACTGCTCCTCTCCCCATGCCCTTCTGTTAACCACATCACCTGCCCTCCCCATGCCATACTGCTCCTCTCCCCATGTCCTTCTGTTAGCCACATGACCTGCCCTCCCTATGCCACACTGCTCCTCTCCCCATGCTCTTCTGTTAAACACATCACCTGCTCCCCACCCCACCCCCCTGCCCGCCATGCCATACTGCTCCTCTCCTCGAGCACTGACAGCACTGAGCTTCTGCTTTTCTTCCCCAGGACTCCCTGCACATTCCCTTCCTCAGACAGTCTGCACATCAGCCCTCGCCACCTTGTGCCCTCGAGACACTCAGGACCCCTTGGTAGGAAGGTGGCCATGAGGGCCACAATGAATTATGTTTGAAGAAGCTCAAATGGGCCCAGCCTCATGTAGCTCTTTGTGGAAACTTCTTAAGACTGGAAATCAGGAGAGTGGGCTATGGTGGTGAGGGTCAGGGGCAAGGAACCTCCGAGGTTGAGTGGAATGTCCCTCAGAGTCACATTGGGCAGGTTAGACTGAGAGCCCAAGCATCAGAGACCACGGTCCTACCCTCTCGGATCCTCACAGAAAGCTCATGGTGTGAGGTGCCTGGTTGTGGGATACAGAATGATTTCTCCCAAGCTGTCTCCCCCAAATATATGCCAGACAGCTGCTTGGGAATGACTATACTTGGTGGTCATCAGAAGTAGGTCAGGGGTTATTCTCCCTAAGAGCTATCAGCCATCTAGAGAAAGTAGTCACCACTGTTTATCCCACAACAAATAGGGCCCACTCCCTTCTGATAAGGATAGTAGTTGTCTGTTTCCTTGTAGGAGACCCCAGAGAGGTCGAACCCGCCCAAGGATGATCACGGTTAGGTCGCCATCTTGGATCTAGGGTCCGCCCATCTTGTCACATGTATACCCCCAATCCCTCTTCCTATTGCATGTATGTCCCTAGACCACCCTTCTGATTACTGTATTACCTATAGTACAGCCCCTTCCTGTGATGTATATCCTCACCTGTAATTAGGGGGCTTGCATGTCCCCAGAGAAGATAAAAGCCGGGACTACCATTAAACTCTCTCTCTCTCTCTCCCTCCACGTGGACCATCAGCGGGGCAGAGGTGAGCATGCTACCATGAATTGTGACTGACTCCCATTTATTTCAATACTTCACTTCTATCTCTCATGCTCTCTATAACTTTACTATGATCTTTACTTATTGTCGTTGTACAATTGCACCTACCGGACCCATAATGATGTGTTAGGGGCTAGCTTCCCCTGACACCTGGACATTTACAAACTGCTTCCAGCTTGTCCTCCATGACATCTCAGGGAGGAGCGTCAGCCTGGATGAAATTAAACAGCTCACTGAGTTGGGCCTGGGCGTTCTGCCTGCCAATCCCCACGTTCCCTCCCAGGAGCCTGCTCCTCAGGCTGTTTTCCCATAGCTATGTGCTCCAGCAAGATGGCAACTTGGCAGACACTGAGAGATGACAGGATGAGCAGGGAAGGTGGCAGGCTAGTGGTTGAAGTCCAAAGATCCAGAGGTCGATGAGACAGCTGTAGGATTCGTACCAGGAGGAAAAGGCATGGCTTCCCCCAGAGTTTGCTGAAATAGGAGAAAACTGCCTGTCCATTGCCCTCCACCCTCATCTGACCACAACTGCATAGCTGCTCACCATGCAATTAAATTACATCCTACTGAGAACCCTGGCCCAGCCAAGTTGACACGAAACCTCTTGTCTATTTGGCACCTACACACTTCTCTGTAAACCAAACAGAATCTCCAAACAAAGACGTACTCTCATGTAACATGACACAACTAACACGAGTACAACTGACAGCACACAACCCCATTTTCATCTTATATTGTGTAAATGAACCCCAAATATTGGATGCATACATGCAAAGAGGAAACCCTCATAACAACTGTAGTCCTCGTCTCTGTAACGGATCATGTGGCTGGTCTGCTCTTGGGAGCTGCCTTCTTCCACCACTCACTCTGTAGTCCCTTTGCCCTCACAAGTCCTGCAGCTGGTCCTGGTTCTTGGCCTGACTCAGTGACCAAATCTGTCACTCCTGAAGAGTCTGTGCCATTAGTAATCTTGTCAGAATTGTATTGTTGTAGTTTACCATGGACTTTAACCACAGGACATGGTAATTCCAAGAGACGACCTTGATACCTGCCACCATGGCCCCTTTGTTCCTGTGCCCACTGGGCAATGACAGCAGTGGCTGGGGAGAGAGGATGACTGGCTTCCACAGAAAGGTGGTGCTCAGGACTCATAGTGAGTCTACATGGAGACACCAAGGCTGTGAATTTTTACATGAGCAAACAGGCTCATCTTTCTCCATCGGAGGGGCTGGTAAGCTTGAACCACTGACATCGGTATTAGCAGTTCAATGTCCGCATGGAAGAGCAATTAACAATGATGTAAGAATGGACAGTTTGTATTTTAAACAGTCTTTTAGAGATTGAGTTTACAATTGTTTTGCTTATCAAACCATTGGAAACAAACGTTTATAAGGGACCAAATAAATAAATAACAACTATTCCTAAAGGGAAACATGATACCGTATAGAACAGAATACAAAAATTTCACTCACTGCCATAAGTCCATGTCGATTTATTGTGACCCTATAGAACAGGGTAGAACTGCCCATGAGTTTCTGAGATTGTGACTTTACTGGAGCAGAAAGTCCTACCTTTCTCAATTGGAGCGACTGGTAGTTTTGAACTGCCTACTTTGAGGTTAGCAGCCCAATGTAGAACCTCTCTGACACTAGGACTCCCTTGGAGCTATAGATGTAATGAAATACTGTAAAACAAGGAGAATGAGAAAAAATGACACAATGATACATATCAACTGAAAATGAATAAGGTATTGCTACACACAGTTGTATAGGTATATCACCAAGAGTTTAGGAACAATAAAATGGCAAAAGAAGTCAGACATAAAAAGAGCTCACATTGTATGAATTCACTTAATTAAGGATCAAAACTAGGAAAAATGGATTTCTGATGTTAGAAGTTGTGGACAGAGTCGGTGACTGGGAGGGGTTTCAAGTGGGAGTCTGCAATGTCGTTAGGTTCTCTTTGTCAATCTGTGAACTGGTTATGCATGTGTGCTCCTTTTGTAAAAGTGTTATGATATGTCCACATTTTTGCACATATACTCTAGGAGGAGAATGTAGAAGCACTGTATGAACTGTTATGAACAAGAGCTATCTTATGTGTAAAACCAAGGTATGAAATTTTTATGAATCAAATATCAATTGGGTGAAAAGAAGGGGGGAAAAAAGAAAAAGTGGAGATCCTAAAACCTTAAACTCAAAACATCCCCTAAAGTCCTTTTGAGGAGCACTATTGGTGTAGTGGTTACATGTTGGGCTGCGATCCACAAGCTCAGCAGTTTGAAACCACCAGCCGCTCTGCAGGAGAAAGGTGGGCCTTTCTACTCCTGTAAACAGTTACAGTCTCAGAAGCCCATAGGGGGTATTCACTATGAGTCAACATTAAATTGATAGCAGCAGATTTGATTCTTGTAAAGCCTTCTTAAAGCCAACCAATAGCTGACTCAGTGAAGAAGATCTGCTTTAGACATGTGCTCTTTTAAAGAATAATCTGTCTGTGATCAGATTGACACAGGAACTTGGAAGGTTACATGAAAAGTTTAAGGGGCAGTGAGCTTATGTGTATGATGGAAATTTGGAATTGGAAAAGGACAGTGAGAATGGTTACATAATTGCAGAAATATAATGAATGTTAGCAAATTGTACATGTAGAAATGATCGAATTGGTATATATTTTTGTGTGCATTGTTTTAGATCAGGGAGAAGACTCGAAGTTCAAATATAATTTACAGAGACACCCTTGTTAAATCTTGAATGGGACAAAGTCCAGAAAAAACAAATCATCTGGTTGAGGGAGACCGTAAGCATGAGGCCATAATGGGGACTGAGGGATCCACAACAGCTCGGTCACATGGAAAACAAAGGAAGCCCCTTTAAAAGTCACGTTCCCAGCAGATCAGACCATCGCAGTTGGAAATGTGACTACAGAAACGGGAAAGGGACCATGATTGGAGTAAATACATTATTGCAGATTAGAAAAGTTTACAGGACTGGTTCAGGGCCCTCCAACCATCTTGGTCAGGGCATGAACGTGCATCCTCAGTACCCCAGTTCCCATCAAGGGCATACTCAGGCAAGTGCTTGAGGGCTAGACTACTCCTCACAAGGCTGACCAGAGGAGTGGGTGGAAGCAAACAAACTCTGCCTGAGGGCAAAGCATTTTACGTTGCTAGTTCAGAGTCATGGAGCTCTAGTGCCATAGGAGGTTATGGGGTGGGCGGTTCACCGCAAGGTTTCACTCTTCAAAACCAACAGCCAGCTCCAGGGAAGAAAGATGAGGCTTTCTACTCCAATAAAACTATATAGTCTGGAGATAAAAAGCCCCATTGTAAGTTAACTGGGTTGATTCCTACGAGAGGGATAATGTGTGTGGGTCAGATGCTTGCAAGGTCCCTCAAGGCAATGCTGCCAGACTGTAGTCTCTGCTCCCTGCTGGTGGAGACAATGGATTGCTTCTCTCTAAAACTTGGAACCATTAGCTTGGTTCCAGTAGGTGGAGTTCACACCCTACTGATAATGGTTCATATGGAGATCCAGAAAACAGGTCAAAGTTAAGCTGCCATTCTAAATGTAGGATCCGCCCATTTTGTCACGTGTATACCCCCAATCCCTCCTCTTCCTATTGCATGTATGCCCCTAGACCACCCCTTGTCACTGCTGTATAACATAGTCCAAGTCCTTCCTGTGATGTATGTCTTTACCCTCCCGTTTCCAATTCCCCTTTGTCCTCATTCCCTTCCCCCTCTCTCCACGTGGACCACCAAGCCACCAAGCGGGGCTGAGGTGAGCAATGCTACCATGATATGTGTGTGACTGCATTATTGTAATATCTCTTCTATCGCTCATGCTCCCGATGATTTTAATATTTATATCTCAACCCTTTATGTTTCCAGGGCTTTCAATGACATTGGGCATCTTTTCAATGTTTATGAATCATGCTTATGAACCTCTCTTCTGTTAGTTGTCTATGTGTATGCATTGCCTGTATTAAAAACATATACAACCGAACAATTTGTCTGGAAAAATAATTTATAGAAACTTTATGTTAGATTGCCATGCGTTTTGCATAGCCAATTGTTCTTTTAAAACACTTTTCTTGTCATTGTGATACCATGCTAAAAGGTAAAAATAGCTGTATATAGTCAAATAGCTTTATCTTTCCTTTAAAGACATGAACCTTCCTGTCTTGCTTAAAGTTTCCACCTCACTAAAGCTAAATTGCTACTCTCGAAAATAAAGTTTTTAATGCTTTGAATATTTTATCGCTCTAATCCTCCTGAAGTTTATTTTTGAATGTAGTATGCTCCTTCCTTTGATGTCTTGTAAATTCAGCCAATTCAACCACTCATTAACCAAAGTATTCCTTTACCAATGGATTGTTTTGCCACCTTTGCTTTGCATAGCATATAGTTCTAAATTATATCCCAGACTACTGAATTATTTGCCAGAGTGGCTTTACTAATTGTACACTGGCATCACAATACGCGGGAGCTTCGGAAAGATCGTGGGAGAATGGAATGAAAAGAGAATATAATTTCCCATGAATTTTTGAAGCCTCCTCGTACAGGAGCTTTAAAGTAAGTCTACATTAGGGTTTATAATCAATAAAAAATTCAACTGTGATCCAAGAATGAGGGGCGTGGCATTTCCTGGTTGAGACAAAAGCGAACAGGAGAGCAGAATACGAAAAGGATTGGTTAACCGATGAAACTGCAGCAAAGGGTTAGCTGTTATCACAAAAATGAACACACAGAATAATATTCTTGAACTTGGAAGTGGGAACTTCAGCCTTTCAACGGCCATCGACGGTGCGGGGCAACATCCCCGCGCTCCCACGCTCAGGAAGCGGGGTCTGGGGTCTGCTGCGCTGTGGGGCACAAGGGGGGCGAAGGGCTGCGAGATAACGCCGAGGCAGAGGCGTCCCCGCGAGGCGGCTGCGGGCCGCTCCGGAAGGCAGGGGTCCGGGGGCTCTGTGGTCCCTCAGGACCCGCCAGGAAAGGCTCCAGAAAGGCGGCTGGAGGCCCCGGCCGGCCGTGCAGCTCGCTGGGAGGCGCGGGCGCGCGTGCTCCGTCGGTCCGGGCGGCGGCGGCAGAGCGGGTCCTGAACGTGGGCGGCGGGTGGCGGAGTGGCGCGCCGGGCGGGCGGGAGGTGACGAGTGGGGCGGCCGCGGCGGCTACTGACGGCTGACGGCGCACCGGATCCGGAGCGCGCTGCGCGGGGCGCCGGGCAGGTGAGAGTGGCGCGGGACCCGGATGCGGCGCGGCTGAGGGCGGCCGAGGGCGGGGGTCGCGGCGGCTACGGGGCCCCGCGCTGGCGGGCGGCGAGCTCCTGCAGGTCCCGGCCGGAGGCTCCGGCGCCTTGCTGAGGCGCGGCCAGACGTCCCCGGCGGGCGGGCGGCGCGTTCGGGCGCCTCCTGAGGGCGCCTCAGCGGAGAGCGGCGTTGGCGCCATCGCGTCTACGCGGGCGCCCCGGACCCGCCTGCCACTCAGGTGTCTTTTTGCGCAGAAGTGTGTTTTAGGAGCGGGAAACCTGTGTGGTGGGCATTACTGACGTGTTTTAAAATCATTTTCTATACATTTAAAGCTGTAAAGGCAAAACTTCATGATCCAATTAATATAGCCAAAAATTCAGGCTTGATAGAAACATTTAGAATCCAGGCACTGGAGGTAAAGTCCCCTTATTCCCATCTGCTATTGGAGGAAGGTATGAGAGAGATTGGATACTGCAGTGGGAAGAAATAGAGCCAAATAGGAATGTCTGCTTCTATAGGGAGAATGAATCAACCATGCGCTCACTTTAAGGCAGCACAGCTTTAAGGGAGAATCTGTGGAAATGATAGATTACCGCAGGAACTTGAACTTGGAGTATATCTCCAACTACCAGAGTGGCGTCTTCCAGCCATGGAACATTAGTCTCCCAGATTCCCTCTGTACCAGTCAGGGAATAAGTCCCAGTATTATTTCCCTTGGTGCTAGTATCCCACAGTTCCCCTCTGTGCATTATGTTTACGATTCAATAGTGTCACGGAGGCAACATGGTCTCTTTTCATATCTATTAGCTTCCTATGAAAGTGACATGAGACTGCAAGCATCACAATTATGATAAAAAACACAGTCAGACTGGAACTTAAGCTATGTGAAGTACTTTGCCCCCAAGCTCGCGGGTCCAACCCTTCCATGCTACTCATCAATTGCTTAATCACATCAGAGCCAGGAGAAGCCTCAAGCTTGTCTTTGAATGTATAGAAAATATCCTTTTTAAGCTGATCAATATCTAATGAAATGTTTCCCTTAAACCCTTGCAAATGTTTCCTAATCAAATCCCAATCATGCAATGTCTTATTATAAGGATAAGGGGTTATACAGAAATCAGTTACATTCCAATCACATTATAGCATTGACAAATTCAAAATCTTGATCTTTCAGCAAAGCAGTCTGCAGTAATATTCCAGTCACATTGTATAAAATGTTCAGTTATGATAGCGTCCCAGAGTGTCTCTTAGACAGCGTCAGCAATGGAAGAAATATCTCAGCAGTCAGCAGTCGCCATTCTCAGGAATCTTCGAGGTCTTCTTGACGTTTTGAATAACTTCAATAACAGGACAGGGGGTCAGGTCACACTTCAGCTTCCCCGCTTTCTTCTGGGTCTTGCTGGCTGAAGAGAAATCCACCTATCTCCTTTGCCTGTGAAAATATAAACAAATAGCCCCTCTCTTTGGGGTATCATTAACCTGAAAAAAGGATTTATGATTAATATTGGTTGGCTTCTCCATCTCTTCCTTGTCCATCTTTCTCCAAAGGTGGTTGCGTCCTTTTAAAGGGAGTCCATCAGTTTTATTTTGTAAAAAACATACATGCATAGCCTTTTCTCCAGGTGAATGGACCTGGATCCCAAACACAGTTTCCATCATCCTCAGATTTCTTAGGATCAATTTTCTCTGTAGAATTGAAAACGTGTTTATCTTCCCTAATTTTATTACAAGCTTTTAGTAAGGAGAAAAATGTTTTAGTTAAAATGAGTAAATGAACTTTGTCACACATAAGATTCCTCTTCTCCCCCTTCTGTTTTAACAATTTAAATAGTAAAGCATTGCTAGCAGTCTCTGTTACCTTGCTAGATCTTGAACCAGTAAAAGTACTAGTTAGATAACCTCCATTGTTATGTAAATACTGGCACCCATCCCTCAGAGAATTAAGAGAGCTAACTAATTGGGAGAACTTCTTATCATACTTTGAAAGACTGAAAAAATTCTTAATAAATTTGTTCAGCTGATCTTGAAGTAACTTACCAAGCAGACATTTTTTCTCCAGGCTTACCAATTAGGTTATAGGCTCAATTGAGCCGTTTTGCCTTTCAGGCTTCTCACACTGTATGATTTTACCTTGCAATATTCTGTCTTTGTTAACTTCACTCATTCCCTCTAGGCTGGCTTTAGGGGAAGTTAATGGGAGGGTCTTAGGCCCTCCTGAATGCCCTAAGGAAATGACCCAGCATCCACAGTTAACAAACCTTTTTCCTTCCATTTCTAATTCCATGTGGGGGCGCTGTTTCTCCACAACAGCAGTCCAGAAGACTGCTTGATTTAAAGGGTGGTCAAACTTCTCAAGTACTCTTTCCTGATAGGTATAAATTTTTACTCTAGAAATGCAAGGAAGGGAAAATTGGCTTAAGCGATCCTACATTTTTATAAACCATGGTATATCAGAACTCATTACTGCCTTAATTTCTTCTTCACAATCCTGACCAATAACTCCAGCAACACCTTGAGAATTTATGTTGGACTTTCTTAATAAACATCCTATAGTTCTTTTAGGTAGTGGACCCCAATTACTGCTCTTAATTTCTGATTCAATCACAGTTTTGGACTTTTTCTTACAACTCTTATCAACTCCAGTATCAATTCTAATTTCTTTAGTACTAAGGTTAAATCTTCCTGATAGAAACTGTATTAATATTTCAATAAGAGGTCCCTGCTTTTGAGGATCAAGCTCCTGTGAGGGCTTCTGAGCCATCTCTTGGTTATTCAAACCAACTGCAGTGAGAACAGAGACTAGGTTTTTGCCTCTTTGGCTAGGTCTGGTCTCCTGCTGTGAGGCTGCGAGATAAAGGCGATTTCTCTCAAAGATCTTCTTTGCTCCAGTAGGCAGACACCTTGCCTACCATGCTCTGCTATGAGGGTTCTGCATCAAGCTTCTTCCATTATTTTCCCGCCGGGAAGTCTTTGCTAATGGCAACCCTTCACTGTTGATTTTTGAACGACATTGGCTCGCCCAATGAGTTCCCTTCCTATAGCGGGGGCAGAGTTAAGGTTCTTTTAAACCCAATCTCCATGGTCCTGGCCCATGCTCTGACATTGGCCGCAGCCTGCTCTGCCTACACTCTTTGAAGATGACTTGTCTTTCCACAACTAAAGCACTTTCTTCCAGCTCTGATGTAGTTTGCCAATGAAGCGGCCATGAGGTCTGCCTTGTATTCCTCTGCCTCTACATTCCTGCATATCCTAAAATAACCCATCAAAGTGCCCTGTTCCCTGTAGGGATGCAAGGCATTTTTACAGTGCTTATTAGAGAAATCATAAGATAGTTTGTGCACTAGGTCTCTTACTGCCTGAACATTCTTCACACATTTGGAAATAGCATCTTCCAGTCGGGACAGAAAGTCAGCGTAACGCTCATCATTCCGTTGTCTTATAGCCCTGTAACCCTGTAACTCGGCTTTCTCTCTTCTGATGGAATTATCTTTTCCCAGGCCCGTAAGCAAACCTCACGTATCTGTCCTATTGTCTGTTCAGTAAACTGTAGTTGAGACTCAACTGTAATATAATTCGTATCCCCTAGCAATTGATGAATTCCTATATCTATCCCATCCTCAGCATTCTTCCCAGCTCTTGCAAGGGCTGCTTCCTTCCATAGCATTTGATATCACATGGATTCTGAAGAGTAAAGACAAATTCTCGCTAAAGCTTTCCAATCTGTAGGGGTCTAGCTGTCAGAGTGCTAGAGCCCTTATCATGCTAATTACAAAATGTGAGTCTGGGCCATAGTCATTGATTGCCTGCTTGAGATCTTTTAGCAATTTAAAAGGCAAAGGCACTGTGAATTCCTTTTGGTTCTAACAGAATAAGACATTTTGCATTCTAAATCTTCTTCTTCTGCAATCCCTCTTCCTACTCTGGAGAGTAAAGGTGCTTTCCTATACTTTGCTTCTTTATGTCTATTCTCTGAGCTACTCTTTTCAATCTGTCTATCTTGGAGTTCCACTTCCTTAACTTCACCTTCAGTGCTAGCTCTCCTAGTTTGCATTTCTTTGGAGCTAATCTCTCTACCTCCAGGGCCGGCTTGCTTCATTGTTTTACAATCTCTGGCCTTTCTTACACTAAATTCCAGCAGGAGAGCAGCTGCTTTTACTATGTCCCCTTCTGACTCAGGCTCTGTTCTTTTAGTTCTGCCTAAAATCTCATCTGCCTGAAACCCGTTCTGACTGCTTCTCATCCGATTTAAGTTTGGGCATATTAGATGTTGCCTGTTCTGCTTCTTGGCTTTCTCTACCTTTGAAAGCAAGGGAGCTTCCTGGGATTGCTTTATAGCCATGCTTTGGATCTTGCAATCCACTGCCTCTAGTACTGTATCACCTTTAAACCTTCGGAGTCTGCAGTCTTGCGAGAACATATAGGCTTTGGCCATGAGGTTCTGTTCTAGAATTGGAGGCTTTAGATAACAAATCAATCCCTGCCTTTTCAGTTTTTCCTAAAGTTTCATCACCTAAGTCATGCTTATTCAGACACTTTAGTTTGCTTTTCTAGATTTGAATAGACACGTCTTCTCACTAGACTGATCATCCTCATTCTCTTTTTCCTGCAAAAGTTTTAAAACCATCTTAACTTGAACCCACAGAGACCACTTCTCCATAGGGATACTCTCCTCATCTCTGTGCTTCCTTTAAGTTTACAATGACCTCCTCCCAGGTCTCTAAATCAAAAGTTCCTTCCTCTGGAAACCATGGATTATACCTTTTTACTACTTTTAGAAAACATTGTATTTTTTCTTCATTACTTTTACACCTTGTCCTTTCAGTAAGTAGATGAGCATGGTACCATAAGTTTCAGGTTTACTTTTACCTTGCTCCCATTATCCTCTTTAAAATACTCATTCACTATTTCCACTACTTCTCTCTCAGTCCCCACACCGGACCCTCACTTCACACAATCTTCAAATTCACTCTACATTCCGGTGGGGCTGTATAATTGTTACATGGGGTATGATTCATATTGTCCCACGTTGTGCGCCATTTGTCTGGGGAAGCCAGCCTTGTGCTGGGGCTCCAGCCTCCAGCCCAGTCCTCGAGCCTCCTGCCTGGTCTCCATCCCACCTCCCTTCGTCCTCACTGGGCGTGGACCTGGCTGGTAAGATCATGGCCATCCAGGAGGTGAGCATGCTACCATGAATTGTATCTGACTGCATTATTGTAATGTCTCTTCTATCCCTCGTGCTCCCGATGACTTTAATATAATATTTATATATCTCAACCATACAATTGTGCTTATTGAACCCAAGATTAGTGGTGGGGGGCTGGCACCCCAACTCATACCACAGTACATACCATTTGTCTAGTTCTTCAATGCTTCCTCTCCCGCTCACTCCCTCCAACTATCATGACCTCAGCTCTACCTTACAAAGTCGGCTATACCAGAGCACGTACACTGGTACAGATAAGAACTCTCAACACACAGAATCCAGGACAGATAAACCCTTCAGGAACAGTAATGGAAGTAGTGATAACATGAGGGTAGGGGTGAGATAGAGGGAACTGATAGCAATGATCCATGTATTAACACCCACACCCCAGGGGGACAAGCAACAGAAACATTGGTGAAGTGCGACCGTGGACATTGTAAAATATGAAAGTATAATTTATCAAGGTTTCATGAGGGTGTGAGAGTGGGAGAGAAGGAGGAAAAAGGAGCTGATACCAAGGGGTCAAGTATAAAGAAAATGTTTTGAAAATGATGATGGTACCATAGGTACAAATGTGCTTGATACAATTGATGTATGCATTGTTATAAGTGGTGTAAGAGCCCCTGATAAAATGACTTATTTTTTAAAAGTGTTTAGGTAGATCTTGATGGAGGATAGATTGAGAATCAATAGTTTCAGAATTTGATAATTTTGCTTAATAATCAAACTGAAAACTCACTGCCATTGCATCTTTTGTGACTCACAGCAACCCTGACTTTCAGCAACCCTATTGGACAGGGTAGAGCAGCCCCTGTGAGTTTCTGAGACTGCAACTCTTTACAGGGTTAGAAAGCCCTAATGTTTCTCTCTCAGAGCGGGTGGTGGTTTTGAACTATGTGGGTAGCAGCCCAAGTGAAAACCACTATGCCACCAGGGCTCCCTGTGCCACATAGCGGGAGCTGTTGTTTTCCCAAACATCCACTTGGCTATTTCTTTCATAAGAAGCCAAGTAATTTGGCAGCTTATTTCTGTTCCAGTTTTCTTATATAGAAAATGTGGTGACAGTGTGAACTTGTTTGTTGTAATTTATGTGAACATAATTGAGTGATCTAGACCAAGTGAGTTAGACCAAGTGAGCTGACTGGTCCAAAATCAGACCTGTGGATTGCCAAATTGGTTCTGCTGAGATCGGGGCTTTCCTGGATCCACAGGCTTCCTGAAAGCTGTGTCCGAGAAGCTCTGCATTTTAGAGCTACATTTTATAGTTGAAAGAGAGGCCTAAGGAGGGAGGGAGTCCTTAAGCTCTAAGACCTTAATGCTGTCATTGTTGTGCTCTTTTAGTGTACCTGCAGTTTCCCCACTGCAGTGGGAACCATTGAAACAGCTGTTCTTATTCTCTGAGATGGTGTGCCACCCCACTCCACACCACCGCCACTTCATCCCTTTCTCTTATTGTAGAGATAATGCCCCTTCCATATGTATCTCAGATATCCAATTAATGAAGAAAGACAAAAGTAGGAGAAATGATTTAGATGAAGGAAACCATCAGCATGAGGCCATAATGGGGTCCAAAGGCTTGTGGCCATGTTGCTAATTATAGAAATGGATGAAGTCTGCCACAAAAATGTGATTGGAGGCAGAGCAATTCATCACTGTCTCAGGCAGGACTACATAAGTGAGAATGGGGCCATTATTGAGACATGGAGACGATCACAGATTAGAAAGGCTTACTGGATTTGTTCTGGGGCCTTCCGACCACTATGACTCATGACCATAGCGTCTTAGACTTTCCCAATTTCCATTGAGGACCTTCCCAGGGAAGTCCCAGAGGGCAGATTGCTCCTCTCTGCTCTGGCTAGTTGTTGTTGCATGCCATTGAGGACACTTGGACTCGTCGTGACCTCACATACAACCGAATGAAACACTGTAGGGTCGTGCACCATCCTCACAATTGTTCCTGTGCCTGAACCACCGATGAAGCCACTGAGTCCATCCACTTCTTTGAGGACCTCCTCTGTTTCATGGCTTCTCCACTGTACCAAATAGGATGTCCTTCTCCAGGGACTGGTCTCTCCTGACAACATGTCCAAAGTATGTAAGATGGCGTCTTGCCATCCTTGCCTCTAAGCAGCACTCTGGCCTTTTTTCTTCTGATACAGATTGGTCATTCCTTCAGCAGTCCATTGTACTGTCAGTAGTCTTCTGGTGGACCACAATTCGATGCATCTGTTCTTCTACAGCCTTCCTTATTCAGGGTCTAACTTTCACATGCATATGATGCAATGGAAAATAGCATGGCTTAGGTCATGTGCACCTTAGTCCTCAGAGTAACATCATTGTTCTTCAACACTATAAAGAGGTTTTCTGCAGCAGATTTACCCATTACAATACATCTTTTGATCTCCTGACTGCTGTTTCTATGAACATTGATAGTGGATCTAAGCAAGACAAAATCCTTGACAACTGAAGCCCTTTTCTCTGTTTATCACCTATTGGTCCAGTTTTGGGGATTTTGGTCTTCCTTATATTGAATTGTAACCCATATTGAAGGCTGCAATCCTTGATCTTCAGCAAGTGGTTCAATTCCTCCTCACTTTCAGCAAACAAATGGTGTCATATATGCACACAAGCAGGCTCCCAAAAGTTAGTGGAACAAGGAATCAAAAGAGAATGGAATTTTTCAGGGACTTTTTGAAATACCAGTGTGTGAGTGTGTGTGTGTGTGTGTGTGTGTGTGTGTGTGTGTGTGTGTGTGTGAGAGAGAGAGAGAGAGAGAGAGAGAGAGAGAGAGAGAGAGAGAGAGAGAGGAGATGTGGGCATAAAACAAACGTCAAGCAACATAAGGGAGAATGCTGTTGGCTGCTGTTGAACTGATTCCGGTGCGCATGCACAGTGACCTGCTGTGTGCACCATAGTGACCCCTCAGAAGCAGATCATCAAGCCTACCTTTCAACTGAAATTCTGAGAATTCACAATTTTCAGAAGTATGTGGATAACAGTGAAAGCCAAAATTCTATTTGCACAGTCCCCACGTGGATTAAGCTTCCAGTGAATTCCTTCAGACCATTGACCAGGGATGTGAACACTCTTGCCACCAGGCAGAGGGCATTGGAAAGTGGATTACCCCTTAGGCAGCCCATGGTGGGGCTTAGAGACTTGCCTAAGTGTATCCTTGAATCGAGGCTGCCATTCTGGGCTGCACAGTCATGAGTCATGCCCCCAAAGCCTTGGTTGTTTGGCCCTGGACCAGTCTTGTAAACTGTCCTGTTTAACACAGGTCCCAATCCTTGTCCTATTCTTGCTTCTGTAGTCCCACCTGGAGCTGTGATGTTGGGATCTGCCGCCATGTCCTTTCAAGTCTGTGAATCTCAGATAGCCCTTACATATCAATAAGACCTCATGCTAATAGTTTCCCTCCCCTCATCTGCATGGCATGTGTTTGTCCTGTTTAAGATTTAATAAATTATCTTTGAGATTTGGGGTATCCTCTTACCCTAAAACACAAGGCATCTCTGGGTGTATTCCAGCTGCCAACTTTTTAGGTAGTAGTCAAGAAGTTCGCTGTTATGTCACCCAGGAAGCTGGGGAAAGGATGATCACCAGAGCAAATCCATTATTCCCTCCACTCGCTTCCTAGCCTTTGAATCTCCACCTTGGAGGCAACCATGGTCTTTCTGTTTCTTTTTGATGATCATGTACACATGTCCAAGTAAAGCTTACTTTTTACTCTTTTGTATCTTGCCTATTTCATTAAATATTATATTTTGGAGATTCTTCCAAATGGATTCATACAGAATGACCTCATTAATTTAAGAGTGCATGCTGTTACACAATACAGCTATGATAAAATGCATCTAACCAACCTCTCTTTTTTCTCTGTGTATTTTACCAATTTTCCTGTCAAAAATGACCATATCTGAGTTTGCTTTCAGGGACACCTTAAGTCTAGTACCCCTTGAATCCTAGGGCCTGGAGTCCTCCTCCTCTTCAGAACCAATCTCTGTGCAGGTGTGCTGGTATATGAACTGTGAACCCTCTCCCTAAAACCAAAAATTAAACCCAAACTCACTGTCATCAAGTCACTGTTGACTTGCAGTGACCCTCTGAGTTTCTGAAACTCTGTCTATGGTAGTAGAAAAACCAGTCTTTCTCAGAGCTGCTGGTAGTTTTGAACTGCCAACCATGTGGATCACAGCATAACTGTTAGGTTTCTCGGGTGGGAAATACCTCAGTTCTTGGCATCACAGGAGAAATAATTCATGTCGAAGACTGATTGTTGATCCAAATGGGTTTGTATTAAGGAGAGAAGGTGATAGAGGAGAAGAGAAGAGAAAGAGAGGAGAGAGGGGGAACGGGGAAAGAAAGGATTGAGAGAGAGAGAGAGAGAGAGAGAGAGAGAGAGAGAGAGAGAGAGAGAGAGAGAGAGAGAGAGACCCCACAGAAAAACAGGGAGGTGGTCTCCAGGTTCGGCCTTTAGTGGCTTCGGCTGGGAGGTGTGGTTGACATTATTGGTTGACCCCATTGGCTGAATTAAGCCCACCTGGCCTGGTTTGCACCCACCTAAGTGCACTGCCTCCCTGCCTCAAGTGCCTGAATTTGGAGCCTGCCCAGTAGACACCCTGGTCCCAGCTCTAGCTACCTAACATAAAACTACACCATAACACTACTCCCTCCTAAACAGCATAGCTAAAAATATGAGTTGAGCATAAAAATTGGTTCTTAAAAGAATGCCTTCGCTTACAACCAATTGTCATTTTAAATTTCACTTGATGGTGTAGAGAGAACCAAGAGATCATTCCATCCCTCAGATTACTTGTAAACTACTGCAGAAACCTCAGGAAAGCCAGCAATTGCCTGCAAGACTGAGGTAAGAATCTCAAGGTTGACTCCCAAAACCATACGCATTGCTATAGAGTTGATTCTGACCCATAGCAACCTTACACAGGACAGGGTAGAACTACCTCTGAGTTTCCAAGTCTGAAACTCTCTATTTTTGTAAATCATTTTATTGGGGGCTCTTACAGGTCTTATAACAATCCATACATCAATTTTGTCAATCACATTTGTACATATGTTGCAATCATCATTTTCTTTGTATGTGAGCCCTTGGTATCAACTCCTTTTATTTCCCTCCTTCCCAACCCTCCCTACCTCATGAACACTTGATAAATTATTAATTATTATTTTTCATATTGTACAGAATCCGCTGTCTCCATTCACCCAAGTTCTTGTTGTTCATGCCCCCCAGTCATCCCCTGGGGAGCGGCGTGGTTATACAGTGATCATTGCAGTCAGTTCCCCCTTTCACACCCCACCTCCCCCCCACCCTCATGGTATCGCTACTCCCATTACTGTTCCTAGGGGGTTTATCTGTCCTGAATTCTGTGTGTCCAGAGCTCTTATCTGCACCAGTGTACATGCTTTGGTATAGCCGGATTTGTAAGGTAGAACTGGAGTCATGATAGTGGGGTGAGGGCTGGGAGAGTCTGTAACTCTTTACAGGAGTAGAAAGCTTCACAGGAAAGTGAATTTGAGGCTGAGACCTTGGGAAAAGTTTGGTCAAGATAAACAGATGTGGAGTGGTGTAGGGAAGGAAAGATTAAAAATAACCTGGTCCAGGATCCTCACAAATTTTAAGTTCATTTGACGCTCCCTAGGGAGGAAGGAGGAAGAGCTATCAGCAGGCAGGCTGTGTCATGCCTACAGCCTCTACAAAAATGCTTCCTGACTCTTCTCAGAAATTCTGCCAGGTGCTACCAGCCTCCTGAGTCTGTGAATGGTTCCTCTATGTTCTTATTAAGCTGAGGAAGGTTGGCACAAAAATATTTGGGAATCCAAGGAGCATGGTGAGGTCATTTCAGGGGGTCATGAGGAATGACTAGTAGGGATTTCAGCCAAATTAAAGGGCTTAGCAATTTGAATACCAGCTGACTCTGACCTTGATCAAGCCTCTTTACCTTTCTGGGTCAATTAAAAAAATTATTTTTTACCAGGTTTCTACTATATGTCAGATATGGGGAAGCAGTAGACAAACCAATAGAAGCTAGGAAATTTGATCCCACCTGTACAGATGTTGCTTCTAAAGACAGCATTCTTTATGTATGAGTTTGTCAGTAGTAATAATTGTCGTTAATCGTGCACTCTTGCCTGAAGAAAAATCCAAGAATCTGTGTCTTTGTACCTCCCTTTTGACACCCTCAAGGAACCCAGTGGTGCTGTGAGGAAGGCATTGGCCTGCTAACCCAAATACTGGCAGTTCAAACCCACCTGATGCTCCAAAGGAGAAAGATGAGACTGTCTGTTCCCCTGAAGATATATCCTTTTGGAAACCCCACAGAGCAACTCTACTCTGTCCTATGAGAGTCAGAATAGACTAGTGAGGACAGTAGATGTGGTTTGGGTTTGGTTTCAACACCTCCTCCCTGATCTACCTCATTACATCACAGTGCCTTAATCAGCTCCCCAAGCTGGTTTGTTTTTATGGCAGATTTTCTTTCTCTCCCCAAGTGCCTGATTGTGGGAAACAGAGGGATTTCTCCCAAGCTGTCTACCCCAAATATATTCCAAACTCAGCTGCTTGCAAATGACTATGCACTTGGAGGTCATCAGGAATAGATCAGGGGTCATTCTCCCTAAGAGTTATCAGCTATCTAGTGCAAGCAGACACCACTGCTTATCCCACAACAAGTAGGATTCACTCCCTTCTGATAAGGATAGTAGTTGTCTGTTTCCTTGTAGGAGACACCAGAGAGGTCAAACCCATCCAAAGATGACCAAGGTTAGGCTGCCATCCTAAAACTAGAATCAGCCCATCTTGTCACATGTATACCCCCCAATCTCTACTCTTGCTATTGCATTTCCATAGACCATCATTACTGTATCACCTATAGCACATCCCCTTCCTGTGACATGGGTCCTCACCTGTCATTAGGGGGCTTGCATGCCCCCAGAGAATATAAAAACCTGGTTAGCATGAAATATCTCTCTTTCCACGTAGACCACCAAGCGGGGCTGAGCTGAGTATGCTACTATGAATTGTGTCTGACTCCATTTATTTCAATATTTCTCTTTCTCTCATGCTCTGTAACTTTACTATACTATTTATTTATTATCGCTATACAATTGCGCCCACCGGACTCATCATGATGTGTTAGGGGCTGGCTTCCCCTGACACCTGATGCTTATTCTTCTTCTGTCACCTCTGCCCCCTCCCCCACCTTTCTTCCCTTCCTCCTCTTCCCACTGTTGGTCACAACATTGCTGTGTGTGTTGCTCGACCTTTTTTGTGCAGGTCTCTGCAGGCAGTTGGGAGAAGAAGCGAAGTGAAAGGGACTGAACACGCCACTATCTGTGGGCAGGATAGGATGTCTGATGCTTTGCTGGCTCTCTTTGATATGTGAGACCAGCAGCCAAACCTACCCCTTTAAGAGCCTGGAGATGATGACTGAAGGCCTTATGCAAATATTTTTACCTTACTTTTATTGTTCTTTTTGTCAAGTGAGGGGCTGGGCAATATGTTTTTACGACTCCAAGCTCAAACATTCCAAGAAAGTAAGCATTCAAATGTTAAATGCAGGAATTACAAATACTCCTTGACTGGGATGGGCGTGCTCTGCTCCCTGCTGCTGGAGACAATGGATTAATTCTCCCTCAAGCTTGCAACCAATAGCTTGGTTCCTGTAGGTGGAGTTCACACCCTACTGATATGATTCATATGGAGATCCAGACCGGTCAAAGTTAAGCTGCCATCCTAAATGTAGGATCCGCCCATCTTGTCACAAGTATACGCCCAATCCCTCCTCTTCCTATTGTGTGCATGGAAGGCGGGGGTCTGGGAGTCCCGGGGCTCTTCAGGGACCCGCCAGTCATACAGCTCCACGGGAGTCGCGGCGCGCTTGCTCCGTCGGTTGAGGCGGCGGCAGCGGCGACGGCAGCGGCGGGCGGGCAGAGTGCCAAGCCCAGCGGGCGGGAGGTGACGAGCGGGGCGGCCGCGGCGGCTGGGGCTCCTGACGGCGCACAGGATCCGGAGCGCGCTGCGCGGGGCGCCGGGCAGGTGAGAGCGGCGGCGCGGGACCCGGATGCGGCGCGGCTGAGGGCGGCCGAGGGCGGGGGTCGCGGCGGCGTCTGGGCCCCGCGCTGGCCGATGGCGAGTTCCTCGAGGTCCGGGCCGGCGGCTCCGGCGCCCGTGCCGCGCTTCCTGCCGGCTCGGAGCACGCGCGCCCGGCGACCCGCGGGACGCCTTGCTGAGGCGCGGCCGGACGTCCCCGGCGGGCGGGCGACGCGTTCGGACGCCTCCTCAGGGCGCCTCAGCGGAGAGCGGCGTTGGCGCCATCGCGTCTACGCCGGCGCCCCGGACCCGCCTGCCACTCAGGTGTCTCTTCACGCAGAAGTGTGTTTTAGGAGCGGGAAACCTGTGGTGGGCTTCACGGGCGTGTTTTTAAATCCCAGCGCCGCCGAGGAGCCCTGGGGCCTCGCCCCCAACGCCCTGCTCTGCCCAAGGGGGTAAGAATGCGTGCCCCTTGGGGTGGTTGTCTGCGTAGATTCCAAAAGGTTGCCTGGCCAGAGCGCAAGTGCTCGTGAATGGTAGCGACTGGGAAGGCTGCACCTCGCTCCGCTGGCCGAAGCCTGGCTGCCGTGCGGGTCACGTTTATTTCCGAGCTTCTGTGGTGTGGCTGCAAGCTCCGCTGGAGTAGCTCCTAATGTTGGAGCCTGTCGTCGGCGGGTAAAATAGCATCCCGGGGCCCCTTCCTAGAGTGCTTCCTAGCACAAGCACATGGCGACTCGGAATACCCGTCCCAGGTACCTGGGGGCTGAGGCAACCCAGTGAACGTAGGATAATTTACGGGAGGTCCCAAACTTGAAGTGCTTTGCTCTTTAAATAATCTTAAGTGTCACTTTATCACTGGTTGCAGACTATAAACACACCGAAAGTATGAAACACCCACTCCCCGCACCCCCCCACCAACTACATTGGTACTTCTAAAGGGAGTGACAAGTGCCTTTGTAGACATCATCTTGGGCTGTTACTGTCTGGTGAAGTCGTCATAATTAAATTAGATGAGTACTTATTTTGAAGCACTGAATGGCTGTTTGGAAGTAGTATTCCTAAAAAAATCATCTCCAGAGAGTCAGAATCGGGGTTTTTTTTCGTCCAAAAGCTGCATTGTAAGGTTTCAGTGGAAAAGCAGAAGTGTTTGAGTGTAATGTAGCTAGCATAGGAGAATAGAATCTTAACCGAGTTTCCCCAGGCAGGTGTGAGCAAATCTAAACCTGAACCGAATTTACTTCTCCAAAGCACAAGTGATACACAAAATCAACAACTCTGCCTTACATCCCTGTTCATGGGGATGTTCTACTGGTAGGGGTGTTATTTAGAAGTGGGGAAAATGGGAGTTTTCATTTATTGTTGCTTTACACCGCTGACCTGTGTTTCTTGGAGACTTATCCATAAAGATTTTAGATCCATCTTGCTATGAATATCAACCAAACCGATTGGGAGTGGGGTGGTGGGCATATGAACCTTGTAGTCTATCCTGTGTTCCTCTTTGTGTTATTCAGACTGTCCTGTAAAAGGTGAAACGCCACAGCGGAAGCATTAATAGGCATTTTAAAAGACACTGGTGTCTGAAGTCTGATCTTGGCTCAAGCTCTGGACTGGAGTTTAAACAATGTCACTCCATCTCTCTGTCTTTCTGGATATCTTTTTAACATTAATTAATTGAAACTGAAAATGATAATTAGCCTCCTTTCCTCGGGTCTTGCTCTCTTGGAGTTATTTAAGATTGCTTTCTTTTTTCTTGTTTAATCATTTTATTAGGGGCTCTTACCGCTCTTATCACAATTTCTGATTTCTTTCTTCCACCTTCATATAAGGTATATGAATATAGCGACTTTGTTTGCCTTCTAGAGTATCCCCAGCATCCAGAGTAGTGCCTGAATCATTTAATGTTGAATGTGAAATGAATGCATGAATGACATGTGTAATAACATCTTCTGGTTCCACATATAGCATGTATTGAAAGGTCTCAGATTTGTACAACTGAGACAACCAGGAGACCTAGAGTTAACCTCTTAGGTGTTCTTACTCAGTCTTCATTAACAGCTGCCACTTTTGTCTTCATAAAAGTACTCTATCCATGAAGAAGATAAGCATTTAGACGCTGTCCTTGATTACAAAAGCAAATGTGAATTTCTCAGTCATGCTCATGTATACTAGATTATTAGCATTTTGGCAACCAAGGACCAAACAAGCTTTATCAGTTTTGATTTTTTTGGGCATCAAATTTTGGTCTTTACAGTGGATTGGTTCTAGAGTGTGGTAATTTGATCAACATCACAATCCTATAGGAAACTTCAGATTTTTGCAGGGGGTAGATTTAGTTCACTTTCATTGTTTCTCTTTTCCATCTAAAAATTACCCACTGTGTGTGTATATGTGTAACTGTGCTTGTGCACCTATGTATCCTTGGACCCACAGCCATTAAGGTGGCTCTGGTTCATAGCGACCCGATACACGAAGTGCTTCTTTGAGAGCTCTGTTTGGTTATAGTAGAGGCCCTGTGCAGCACAAACATGTACCCACTTAGCTACTACTAACTAGGCTAAGAATGGAAAGATTGGTGGATCAAACCAGTGGGAAGTGACTTGCAGGAAAAGGCCTGGCAGTGTACTTAAAGAGAATACAGTGATTGAGAATCATATGGAGCAAAGTTAGGAAGCTCACTGTGAATCAGAATCGACTTGTGGCGGTGTGACCCACAGGGGCAGTTCTACCCTGCCCAGTATGGTCATTATGAGTCAGAATTGACTCGGTAGCACTGAATTTGGTTTGTTTTTGATTCAGAGGAAGATTTAAAGAGGCTATCTACTTCCCTTTACAGTTACAATCTCAGAAACTCACAGGGGCAGGAGTTCTGCCTGTACAGGGTCCAAGTGAGTCAGCATGGACTCAATGGCTGTAAGTTTATATTAATTTAAATAAGGATTTTGATCTGATTCAATCATGTCTGAAGAAGCAAAATCAGAAGAGACTCCACATTTTAAAATTTGGATGAAGCAGAAAGAAAACCGGAATGGGAAATCTTGTAGATTTTATCCCTGGATTATAGGATTTGGCAGAGGGTTAGGGAGTCCTTTTAGGAACCAAATTAGGAGATTGGATGGGTGGTTAGTACACATTCAAAATGGTGCAGCTGCCATCTTTGAGCATGGCAGTGCTGTTTCTGATTGCAGGCTAAGAGATGTGGTGGCTAGGCGTTGATTGGGCTGCCCTTGTTTTCTAAGAGGCAGATTAACTTTCCAAAAGAGCATAGACAGTAGTTCAGTTTTGCTTCCTTGGTTATAACTGAACTGTGAAGACGGTTTCAAATCCCTGATTAAAAGTGTTATTTTAAAAATTTTTATTATTTTTAAAGTGTTATCTTAAAAAGTACTTAATAATCACCGTTTTCATTTTATGATACATATATATTTGTAAACAGGAAGGACTTTTCCAGTCAGTCAGCAACTTTCTCTCTGTCACCACTGTTAGGTTAATTGATCCATTTTTATAGATAAGAGTTAAGTAATAAATTAGGCATTTGATGTTAGTGTACCTTTGTTTGGAAGTATGATCAGCTTTCTCTTTGTTTTGGCCCGACTTTAAAAATAGAATGACTGTTTTAATGAATTTGTATATATATGTAATTAAGGAAAATGATTAATGTATGACATGTAGTTACATCTTCTTGTAAGTTGTGTTGCTCATATGTATAGAATTTTCAAATAAAAACGGTCTAACCCAGTGGTTCTCAACCTGTGAGTCACCACCCCTTTCAGTGTTGAACAACACTTTGACAGGGGTTGTCTAAGACCATGGGAAAATACATGCTTCTGATCTGGTGAGAAAAAAGCTATCGCAAGCATCACATTGCTGTTGGCCTTTTGTGCATACTTTTGCAAAATGTAGCATTTTATTTTACTTTTGGCACCCATGATATACCATACTTCAAGACAAAAATTCATTTATTTGTCATTAGAAAAAATATTTAGCAATATATAATTACATATGCATATCGTTTGATTTTATTTCCATGTGTTTTCATACTTTCCGTTTGTATTTTCCCGAGATAATTGAATGTGTAGCATATGTCATACCAGTCTTCAATAGGTAAAGTTTTACTTTTTTTTATGCTCGTCTAATCATGCATTATTGTATGTTTGTAATCTTCTTTATTGAGTGACACAAAGTTTTTATTTAGAAAGATCACTTCGAAAGATAAATGGAAAGTGTCCCCGATAAAAGTATTAAAATTGAAAAAAGAAAAACAAAGTGAACATAGTAACAATAAAGTTTTTTTTTCATTTTTAATTGTGTATATCTTAGTGCTATTCCCTGATGGAATTTTTTTCAGATTGTGTCTGTTGATGGAAGTAGAAAGCCCATCCATGTGTATAGTCATTAGTGTTGATGAGAAAAGGTATTTATGAAGAAGTTGGTCTTTTAAAATTCTATTATATGATCTGTCAGGGGAAGCCAGCCCCTAACACATCTCTACGGGTCTGGGAGGTGCAATTGTACAGCGATAATAATTCAAGATCATAGTAAAGTTATAGAGAGCATGAGAGATAGAAGTATTGAAATGGAATCAGACACAATTCATGTAGCATGCTCACCTCAGCCCCGCTTGGTGGGCAAGAGCTTTAATGTTAGCCCAGGCTTCAATCTTCTCTGGGGACATGCAAGCCCCCTAATTACAGGTGAGGGCATTCATCACAGGAAGGTAATACAGTAATGACAGGAGGTAGTCTAGGGAAATACACATAATAGGAAGAGGAGGGATTCGGGGTATATATGTGACAAGATGGGCATATCCTAGAATTAGTGTCAGCTTAACCTTGGTCATCCTTGGATGGGCTTGACCTCTCTGGTGTCTCCTATAAGGAAACAGAAAACTACTATCTTTATCAGAAGGGAGTCGACCCTACTTGTGAGATAAACAGTGGTGTCTGCTTTAGATGGCTGATAGCTCTTAGGGAGAATGACCCCTGATCTACTCCTGATGACCTCCAAGTGTATATTCACAAGCAGCAAAGTTTGGCATATATTTGGGGGAGTCAGCTTTGGAGAAATCCTTCTGTTTCCCACAATGTCCAACTTTCTTTCTACCAGGTCTTATTTTTCAATAACTCTTCCTTTTAGTTTCTAAGTTTTTAAATTAAATAATTTTATTGTGTGCTTGTCCAACTCTTATCACAATCCACACATACATCTAGAGTGTCATGCACTTTTCTACATTTGTTTCTCTCATCAGTCTCAAAACATTTTTTCTCTACTTGAATCCCTGGTATCCGCGCCTCATTTTTCCTCCCTCCCCCCTCCCCCATGGACCCTTCTTAATTTATAAAAAATTATTATTTTGTCATATCTTACACTCTCCAACGTGTTTCTTCACCCACTTCTCCGCTGTCCATCCCCCAGGGAGGAGGTTATTTGTAGATCCTGGTAATCTGTTCCCCCTTTCTCCCTCACCTTCTCTACCCTCGTGGTATCGCCACTCTCACCACTGGTCCTGAGGGGTTCATCTGTCCTCGATTTCCTGTGTTGCCTGTTCCTATCTGTACCAGTGTACATCCTCTGGTCCAGCTGGATTTGTAAATTAGAATTGGGATTATGATAGTGGTGGGGAGGAAGCATTCAAGAACTAGAGAAAAGTTGTATGTTTCATCATACATGTCCAATTTCCCACAGATGGGTTCTGGGTCCCCACTTGATTTTTTTGGTTTTTGATACCTGATCCCTTCAATGCCTCGTGCTCTCACAGGCTGGTGCGCTTCTTCCATGTGGACTTTGTTGTTTCTCAGATGTCCACTTGTTCATTCTTACACAAACTTTTTGGTATAAATCGTTTAAACTTACACTTTAGCCGCATATCATACCATCACTACCGCCATCTTATCCTACTCAGAATAGGAGGACAATTGTAGAGCTTTCTCACAGGGACCCTCAACCCCACCCCCACTTCCTGACCAGCACTGCCAGGAGGTTCCTGTGGAGCGCACTAGAACAGGACGCCCCTCAAGTGAGATGGGTGCTGTGTGCACGGCGTGGTCGGTCCGGTTGCACTACCAATCACGAGGTCAGCCCGTTGGAAACCACCCATCAACACCCTTGTCGTTGCGCCCACTCAGAAACCTACAAGGGCAGTTGGTTGGTTGGTTGTTTGGTCCTCCCCCTCCTCTGCTTCCTACCCATACGTAGGTCCGGTCAGGAGGTGGTGATAGGTGGTGATAACTGGGCACCAACCTGGTCTGTCTGTTTCCTGTTCCTGCAGGGATCTGCCAGAAGTGCGGTGGATGGCACTTGGCTGTCGGATTGAGCGTCCGGAAGCGGGACACCGGAGGCGCGTGCACAGAGTGTGGCAGCAGCCATTGTGGTGGCGATTCCTGTCTGGGACAAGCAGCGGTGATGGCAGCGGCGGCAGCATCTGTGGTGAGTGTTCTGGGTCAGGCGACGGCGGTAGATGATGGCGGTGTTTGACCTGGTCGAAGTTAGGCGACTGTCCTGCCAAGGACGCGCCATTGCCGGCTAGTGATGCACGCTCATCCCGCTACTGCCACCCAGCGTTCACTTTCACTTTCTCTCCTGAGCTCTGTTGCCAACGCGATGGGACAAGAGGGCCCTGTGTCGCTGGCCAGAGTTTCAGGATGCCGGCAGCGTTGCCTCAGTCCTCCAGTTGGTGACTGAGCGCCGCGGTGGCACGAGGTTGTACCTGCAGCCTTACGGGTTGGTGGGCTTCACTGCTGGTGTCCATCAGGCTTGGTGGACCAGCACAGGGCGCTCTCCCGCTGCTACCTTGCGGACCAGTGCGGTCCCCAAGGAGGCGTCATGAAAAAATAGAAGTTGGCATGTTGGGAGCATTGGTCTGCGCGAACTCCTCTGGTCCTGGTGTCACCTCTACCTCTCCGGGCCTTGGCGGAGTCCTGACTGCCTGAAGCGGTGCTTGAATTTTTCCAAGAACCCACTTGGGGCCTGGGAACAGCCCTGGTGGCTCTCATATGGCCAGAAATTTTGGTGTTTACTACCTGGGTTGAACACTGCTCCATCTCGTTGAGGCCCGCCCAGCTCTATTGCAGGCGGTACTTGAGAGTGTTTCTCAAGTCCCAACTTTGGGTCCTGGGACCTGCCTTGGTGGCTCGTGGTCACCCGGCTAGTGGCAGTTTGCTCCTAGGCGACTCCTTGAGTGCGTCGCTCCTCAGGTGGGGCCTGAGATAAATGATTCCACATAGGTCACCAGCCTCACCGATATGTGGGACCTCCAGTGTGCAGCGCCTGCGTGGTGGGTGAGGGCACACCACTCTCCCCTCCTTTATTTCTCGGATGTTGGCCAGAGTGTCCCCGGACCTCTGGGAGTGAGTGCTATGGGGTCGCCTGGCTTGCCTTTGGCTGAAACCTGGTTCCTGGCGTGGAATTTCTTTTGCTGAAATTGGTCATTTTGGGCCACCGTATGGATGCTGACACGCTCATCTTCAGTGATGGTCGTTGAAGATGTTGGTTTGATGTTCTGGATGTGCGTTGGTTCCCTGGGTCGCTCTTTGGTTACCGATGGCCCCTTGGTGCGATCCCTTTGATTCCTGCGTGAGTCACCTGCTTTGAGACCTGTGCGCTGGTTTTTAAGAGTCCAGTTGTGTTCGGTCCTTTGGTGCCTCCTCCAGCCTCCAGTGTCAGGAGGGGGCGGGACCCACAGAGGTTGGGGGTTTGGGACTTCTGTGCTCCCCGCGTTCTCTCCCCACTGCAGGCATCCCTGGCAGCTGTCCCACGCTTAGCGGAGTGCCTTCCACTCTCCTTAGACTGTGCCTCTGGTGTCAGGCACTCTACATGTCCTTTTGGCAGCCATTCTTCCTTAGCCCTGGGTGGGTCAGGTGAGGCAGAAACCTGTTTGCTTTCCTTCCTGACCTCACCCAGTACCTGACGGATTTTTTTTTTCTCTTTTGCTCTCCTTGAGTGACTTTACTTGAATACACTCCATCGAGGTCCCGTCAGCGTATGTGATTTCTCCTCTGGCTCTGTCCCTGGGTCCCTAGACTTCCCGCCTTCCGATTTTTGGTTTCGTGGAGAGGGCAGTGTTGCGGAATCCGGTTCTGGCTCTCAGGAGCACCCCTCGGCTCACGGCGTGGCTCGTGGGAGTGTGCGTCTGTGATCCCAAGCTACTATCTGCGCTCGTTTTCTTGGCACTGGGTGTTCCACGTGGTGGGGATGGTCTGTCTCTCCTGCCACATGTGTACCTGCCCAGGTATGCACGGGGTTGTGTCTGTATTGTCCCTTTGCCCCTGGAGCGCACCAGGTTGTCCCCGCAGGTGCCAGATGCCTAGCTATGTTGTCGCTCCTTTTTGGTTGTGCTTGTGTTTGTCTTTGGGTTTAGGGTTGGGTTCTGGGTTACTATTGTGAGTTAAGGGTTGTGGTTGTTAGTTTTGGGGTTGGGGTTTGTGGTTTTGGTTGTGCTTGTCTTTGTCTTTAGGTTTAGGGTTGCGTTGTGTGAAACTTTGTTAGGGTTTGTTAGGTTTGTGTTTTTTTGGTTTCGGTTGTTTTTGGTTGTGCTTTTGTTTGTCCTGATGTTTAGGGTTGTGCTTTAGGTTCCTGTTGTGTGTTTGGGGTTTGTTTTGTTAGATTTGTGGTTTTCGTTGTTTTGGTTGTGATTTGATTGTGCTTGTGTTTGGCTTTATATTTAGTGTGTTGTGGGTTACTGTTGCAGGTTAGAGGTTGGTGCTGTTAGATTTGTGCTTGGGGTTTGTTGTTTTAATTGTGCTTCTGTTAGTCTTTAGGTTTAGGGTTGTCTTTTGGGTTACTGTTGTGGGATATGGGTTGAGGTTGTTAGGTTTGGGGTTTAGGGTTTATGTTTAGTGTTATGGTGAGGTGGGTTATGGAATGGGGTTGTTACTGTTTTAGGTTTTGGTTTAGGATTTAGATTTAGTGTGGTTATGGTTAGGTGGGTTATGAGATGGCGTTGTTAGGTTTTGGGTAAAGGGAGTTTGGGGTTAAGGGGGTTTTGGGATATGGGTTTTGGTGTCAGGTGTTAGGGTTTAGGGTTCAGGTTCGGGTGTTAGGGTTAGGGTTGGGGTTAGGGGTTAGGGTTAGGGGTTAGGGGTTAGAAGTTAGGGTTAGGGGTTTGGGGTTGGGGTTTGGGGTTTGGGGTTTAGGGGTTAGGGGTTAGGGGTTAGGGGTTAGGGTTAGGGTTAGGGTTAGGGTTAGGGTTAGGGTTAGGGTTAGGGTTAGGGTTAGGGTTAGGGTTAGGGTTAGGGTTAGGGTTAGGGTTAGGGTTAGGGTTAGGGTTAGGGTTAGGGTTAGGGTTAGGGTTAGGGTTAGGGTTAGGGTTAGGGTTAGGGTTAGGGTTAGGGTTAGGGTTAGGGTTAGGGTTAGGGTTAGGGTTAGGGTTAGGGTTAGGGTTAGGGTTAGGGTTAGGGTTAGGGTTAGGGTTAGGGTTAGGGTTAGGGTTAGGGTTAGGGTTAGGGTTAGGGTTAGGGTTAGGGTTAGGGTTAGGGTTAGGGTTAGGGTTAGGGTTAGGGTTAGGGTTAGGGTTAGGGTTAGGGTTAGGGTTAGGGTTAGGGTTAGGGTTAGGGTTAGGGTTAGGGTTAGGGTTAGGGTTAGGGTTAGGGTTAGGGTTAGGGTTAGGGTTAGGGTTAGGGTTAGGGTTAGGGTTAGGGTTAGGGTTAGGGTTAGGGTTAGGGTTAGGGGTTAGGGTTAGGGTTAGGGTTAGGGTTAGGGTTAGGGTTAGGGTT